>NC_073394.1:3309065-3489065 GCF_028641065.1 Leucoraja erinaceus
GTTGTTTTATGTGCATGTTTTGCATTGTATCCCGTGATAGTCTCCAGCACTTGGATCCGCACATGGATTGAGGATGTATTTGGGAGGGATCCTTCTTATCATGAAGTCGGATAGAACAGCGTGGAAACAGGCCTTCTAAGGTACGCTCTACTTAGACAAATTAATGAAGGGGTCAGCATGTAGAACAGCTAGAATATGCTCCAAGAAAAATAGGCAATAGGTGAGGAGTAGGCCCTCGGCCTTCGAAGCCAGCACGCCATTTCATGTGCATCATGGCTGATCATACCAATCAGTACACCATTCATGCCTTCTCCCATATCCAGGACTCCAGTATTTAAGAAGGCCCGATCGAGTTCTCTATTAAAAGCATCCAGAGAACACCGGCCTCCACCGCTCTCTGAGGCGGAAAATTCCACAATCCACTCTGTGTGGAAACCCAGGCAGAAAGAAATACAAACAGTCTGATTTTATGCTTAAAAACACTATTTTTTGCACTGAAGTTAGTTTTGTGTTTAGAGATAGGCCTCCAAAAGGCCTTTCGGGCCCACCGAGTCTGCACTGAACCAGCGATTCCTGACACATCTTTAACACTACCTGTACATGACTCTGGTAAAAAAAAATTACAATTTTACCAATCCAATTAACATACAAAGCGGTTATGTCTTTTGGAGCGTGGGAGGAAACCGAGATCTCGGCCAGAAACCCACCCAGGTCGCGGGGAGGGACGTACAAACGTCCGCCGCACAGACAGCACACGTAGGCTAGGATCGAAAATGGGTCTCTGGCGCGATGAGGCCACGCAACGCTACCGACTGCACCAACCGTGGCCCGCCTGGGGGAAGCACACAGTCATGCGTTACTGATGGAAGCAGACTCGACGAGGATGAATGACCTAATTTCTGCTCCCATGTCTTTAAGCTGGATGGGACAGACGTACCTGTCACCAAATCTTCGACACCAAGTCTCAGTTTCAATTACGGTTCTCGTCGTACAAATTGGACATAATTTTAGTGTCAGAAAGTGATTGAAGTTATTGTTGGAGGAAACTGGTTGTAACATAAATGACTGCTTGCATTCATATCCTTGGTGGACAAGTCACAGGGTGTAGGAGGGACCAAGGAGCATAAAGCTGCAGGCCGTGCTTTAACAAAAAGGGTCTCTAAAACAATTACATTGTAGATCACTCCAATGCCAACATAACGACCGGTTCCATAGAGCCTGGTCGTCTGAGATGATTGTATTGTGGTGATCTACAACGGAAAGAAAAACATAAACTTAGTCTAAAAGGATGTCAGATTGCGAAGATCACACACATATTGTCAATGCGACCATAATTGTATTGGGAGAAATACAAAATGTCCTCATTAAACGTTATGAAAGGTGTAATTCTAAAATAGAGTCATGGAATCATACAGTGGAAAATGCCATTTGGCCCCAACTTGCCCACACTGACATCATGCCACATCTACTCTGTTCCTCTTGCCCGAGTTTGGGACAATATCCGTTCTAAACCAGTCCTATCCGTGTCTAAAGGAAGGGGCGTGATCTGAAACGTAAACCATTCCTCTCTACAAGAGAACTTCCTGCTACCTGGGACTCCAGCATTTTGTTGTCCATCTTCAGGGAAACCAGCCATATTGCAGTTTCCTTCTACACTATCCCTGTACGTGTTACTGATCGTGGAAGGAAGCAGTGTCATTGAACCAGCATAGATAATATCCCCAGATAGCATAACGTGCATCAGTCAGTGACACCAAATGCAAAAGTCCTTAGACTTTAGAGATACAGCATTGAGAAAGGCCCTTCGGCCCACCCCCAACGTCCGCGCCCGGACAATGATCACCCCGTTACACTAGCAACTGACTTACACACTAGGGAAAATTTACAATGTACAGAAGCCGAATTAACTGAGAACCTGCAGGGTTTTGGAGATGGGGAGGAAACCAGAGCAACCGGAGAAACCCCACGCCAGTCACAGGCAGAACGTGCAAACTCTGTACAGACAGCAATCCAAGGTCAGAACCGAAACGGGGGGTCTCTAGTGCTGTAAGGCGAAGCAACTCTACTGCTGCGCCCACCATGTGGCCTGATCTGTAACTCTTTCCTTGTTTTTTTAATAATACTGGACATTGCACCTAGTCGGTAATACTCCAAGTATATTGGCTTCATTACAGAACTACCAGGGTTTTTTTTGACAACAAAAAAAAACAGAGGCTGCTGTGAGTAACTCAGTGGATCCAAGCAGCATCTGAGTGGAGAACTTGGGTAAGAGGACGTCGAAAGTCGGAGTTCTTCTTCTTATATTCGTGTGGCGTTGTTACAGCCTAAAGTTGGTGGACAACTTGTTCTATTTGATCTTCCGTTTGTGCACGGCGAGTTGATTGCATTAGTCGAAACAGGGGGGACCAAGTGAAGGTTGCAATCTTCCACCCCCGAGTCTTCATCTGGAACACACGGACTCACCTGATTTCCGCCCAGCTGACCTACAGCTTTTTTGCTGCGCCTGACCAATGATGTACTCAGCACTTTTTATCGGTCTTGCCTTGCAGTTATTACGATCAGTATTGCGTGTGTGTGCGAGACACCTCCCCCACCAAGCCCCGTTTGGCCACAGCGCGCCTGGAGTGTCTGGTGTCTTGTGTGTCTGGTGCGAACGAAGACCTGCACGAGCTGGAAAAATCGAAGGTACAGTATTTAAAAAAGCTGGACCCACCCAGTCTCACGCGGGGTTTGACCCCCGTGTGCTTGCGTTCCGCACACACACTTAGGAGCGAAGGAACCACCGGTGTACCCGTGGATTCGGGTTGCCCGACGCGGTCTTCTGGAATCTAGTGTTCCTGAAAGTCACCCCACCGTGTGTCTCACACACGACACCCACCTCCCACCTATTTCCCTCTCCTCATAGATGCGTGCCTCATCCGGGTTGGTTTCATAGCACTCGCAGTTTTTGTCTTAACTTTTATGTCTCTTAATGGAACTCTATTTTACCAATTTCAGCCAAGTCGTAATGTACATCTGTAGTTAGGGGTCGCGAACGAGACGCGCATACTGAGACTGCCTTTTTTTTTTTTTTTTTTTGGCCCGCTGAGTTACTCCACACTGTTTGTGTTACCTGTAGATGGTAAACCAAACAACTGCGGTCCTTACTACCACGTTGTGGGGTATGTTAGACCGCCCACACAGTGTATATGTGTGTTGAAATATCTGTTCTAACGGAGGGACAACTTTCATGTATTGTGTTATTAGTATTGTATATGCTCACAGAAATGCCCCCCACGCCATTGGCTTGTATCATTCCATGTTAACCTATACACCTCATTACCTTCAATCAGTTTGCCATTTGCTTTGTACAGATGACATTTTGCTCATCCCATTTCTGTACAGATGCTTGTTATTCTGTGATCTCTTCTCTGTTAGAAAGTAAGTTGAGAAAGTATCCCCCGAAAACGCGAGAAGAAGATAGAAAGTAGAAAGCTTACCCCAGAAAGCTAGACGAGCATAGACAAGACAAGTATTCCACCCAAATCTCACCTTGTCACCTCCACCGGTGTGCAAGTACGTCCCAACATCACAGGCGGGGGGAAAGGTCCTCTAACACACAAAGTCACTATATGTCCCCACTGTATAGACAGTCATGTATGGTTTCATTTAACATAGTATGTTCTATATGAGTGTGTTGTAGTGTGAATTCTCACTCTATGTGTTCTCCTGTCTACGGTCCTCCTCGTGTTCTCCTTCTTGCTGTTCCCCCTCTATTATTTTATGTTTGCGCCTTGCAGCTCTTCACCGCCATCCCACACACCGGGTTCGTATCCCGCACACAACCGCGTTGTGATGCTCCATACCAGGTTTGTAAGTTCTCCCCCGTGTATTTTTTTTGTACATGGCCACGTCTCTCGGGATGCAGGATCGCACACACCGACCAGAGGTCGATCGCACTGTGGTCTTCACTGTTCCGTGGCGGCGCGACATCAGCATACCACCCCCCCTCCTTCCCCCCACGCGCTTCTCCACACACCGAACCGGGAATCAGTTACGGATATAGATAGGCGGACTGCAGCCCCCGTGTGTGTGTTACAGCAGTGTGACCACTGCCCAGTCTTGTTTTTAGCATCGGCTATGACCTCACCACCGTCGGAGGGAGCTATCGCAGTCGCGGCCTCAAAAAAGGCAGCCATGTGCATCATCAAGGACCCCACACCCATCCGGCACACACTCATCTCTCTGTGCCATCAGGAAGAAGGTACTGGAGCCTGAAATCTGCAACATCCAGGTTCAGGAACAGCTTCTTCCCCACAGCCATCAGGCTATTAAACACGACATCAAACAAACTCTGAACAATAACAGCCTATTGCACTTTATCTGTGTATTTATTGTATATATATAGCACGGAAACAGGCCATCTCGGCCCTACAAGTCCGTGCTGAACAACTTTTTTTCCCTTAGTCCCACCTGCCTGCACTCATACCATAACCCTCCATTCCCTTCTCATCCATCTGCCTATCCAATTTATTTTTAAATTATACCAACGAACCTGCCTCCACCACTCCCACTGGAGATGCATTCCACGGTGTGCCTTATAGCTATGCACACCCAGACTCATATATAAAAGAAGTTCTCCCCTCATTGTTACAGCCTAAAAGGCTATACTCTGCGGATGCGTGGAGCGCCTTGGCTCGCTCGTCATTATAGTGGTAATGTTTGAATCTTCGATTCTCCCGCGCTGCAGCAGCCCGTTACGTAACCATGAGTCGTCTGTATAACCACTAGTGTGAAATATATATAACACAAGTAAAAAACAGGTGTCCACATCAACTCTGTCTGCATCTCTCACGCATTTTAAAGACTCTGTTGCCATATGGCCCTACATTACCCCCTTCTCACGCTACAGCAGAATCACACGACCTAAAGTCACGTATATACTATCTTATCAACCATCTCTGTAACTTAGTTGTTGCAAGACCAGCAAACATTGTGTAAATACTCCTCTTGTAGTTCTCTCTATTTGGTTGACATTTTTTTTTTTTTTTGGCTGAGGCTCTATTATCACACGCAGAACGGCGACCACTATAAAATGATACGGCTGACTACACCATACTCAGATTTGGTCTCCCACACATGCCTTGTACAATAACACCTTTACCCCCCCCCAATTAAATCCCAGCTTCTAGAATCTACATGCACTGTGTAGTAGATATAAGTTTTTAGCATACTTTCAAAAGCTTGTCTCATTCCCACTCCTATCCCCTATACAGAGATTCCACCTTCCAAGGAACTAGTGACACACTGGAGACTAGTTTAATCCTCCTGTTCTTGTACGTAGGTTGTTGCCCCCCATGTATCTGTTTTTGCTTGGCTTTTCACCCAGACCACATGCTACGGAAGCAATTTCATGTGTCAGAGCTGGGTACATTTGATGACATATAATTAATACTCCACACACAGAGTGACTCTGCTACACTAACCACGCCAGTCGCCTCCGACTGACTTACTCTATGATCTGGTGCACGCAGGTCTCAGCCCTGTGTGTTGTATCGTCTTACACAGTTTCATACACATGTAGTCAAGGTGCAAGTTAGGGTCATGTCCAAGATAACTCGAGGTGCAGGCACCTGGTATGGATTATGAGAGCATGGAGGAAAGAACGCAATCATTCAGTCAAACAGCTATTCTCTTTATAGAGGAGCCCCCAACTTGTTCCATATGGGTGGGAGTGACCCAAGAGCCAGGCTTGGCAATCGCTTCTTTACCCTTTGCTTCCCCGGCACTCAGCCGCAGAATTAACTGCCGCTGTTGTTCATTAGCCACCCGCATCATACATCGTGCACTGTATACACCTATACGGATGTGTGTGGTTCACAAAGTCTTTCCGAACCGGGCTATTTCATCCCCCCGTTCTATACGCCCGGCTATTTTTCCCGCACGTCTTCGCTCGTACGGGTATGATCCCATTCTGTAATTCATTTCGCCACTGTGTGTTCGCCACTCAATGGGACCCCACTACTGGCCAACATCTTCCCATCTCCCACCCCTTTCTGATTCGGCAGAGGGGACCGTTCCATCCGCAACTCCATGGTAACTCATCCCTTCCCACCCAAAACACCCCCTCCCCAGGTACTTTTCTCCTGGCAAGCAGGAGAGATGGCAACACACCTGTCCCTGAAACCTCCCCCCTCGACTCCATCCAAGGACCCAGACAGTCTTTCCAGGTGAGGCAGAGGTTCACCTGCACCTCCTCCAACCTCATCTACTGTAGTAGATCCGCTGTTCCAGGTGTGGACTCCTGTACATCGGCGAGACCAAGCGTAGGCTCGGCGATCGTTTCGCTGAACACCTCCGCTCAGTCTGCCTAAACCTACCTGATCTCCCGGTTGCTCAGCACTTCAACTCCCCCTCCCATTCCCACACTGACCTTTCAGCCCTGGGCCTCCTCCAGTATCAGAGTGAGGGTTAGTACCGCAGTGGATTCAATCACACTCAAGTAAATATCCCCTGATATTTACTTTACTTTAGTTTAGAGATACAGTATGGATACAGGCCCTTCGGCCCACTGAGTCTGTACTGACCAACGATCTCCGCACAGTTATTTCCTGCACATAATAAACTAAACGTTTGTTCGGAAACAGACGACTTGTTAACTTTCATCGCGATTCGCGATTTTGTGCGTTTAACTCAGAGACCCCTTCGTTCTTTTGCCAAATGCAAGTTATTACTTTCTGTACATGATACAAACATCTTCTATTATGCGTATTAAATGAAGGCAAGAGAGCTGTAACAGAGTTGAGTTACCTTGAGCTGTGTAGGGCAAAGCAAACAGAGTCGCCAACACCTCTTCCTCGCCAGCTTTGATGTAGAAAGTTGCCTTGGCAGCGTCTGGGTTCAATATCAGAACCACACCGGCACTGGAACTTGTATAGGACGAGTCTACAGAAAAATACTGAAGCACCCCAGGAAATGAGTCAACGTCCTTAAAACGCACCAACACCATTTCAAGTGTGCCTATAAGTTACCAAAAAGTTTGTGCAGTTGGAAAAAAGCTTAAACTAACCAGGTTTCTTAAGCACATCAGTGATAGGAGCAGAATTAGGCCATTCGGCCCAGCAAGTCTATTCAATCATGGCTGATTTATCTTTCCCTCCTAACCGCATTCTCCTGCCTACTCCCCATAACCCCAGACACCCGTACTGATTATCTATCTATCTATCTATCTATCTATCTATCTATCTATCTATCTATCTATCTATGCCTTTAAATATATCCGCTGTCTTGGACTCCACACAGTTCTCTACCAGATCAGGGCAGTTTTCTTTTAAAAGCAGAATAACCAAATTCCACGATAGACCCAAAAAGCTGGAGTAACTCAGAGGGTTAGGCAGCATCAGTGGAGAAAATGAATAGGTGACGTTTCGTATCTGGAGAAGGGTCTCAATCCGAAACGTCACCTATTCCTTTTCTCCAGAGATGCTGCCTGACTTGCTGGTAAAGCCGTATTTGTAGTACTGTGAGCAAATCTGGGCCCCATATCTGAGGATGGATGTGCTGGCTCTGGAGAGGGTGCAGAGGAGGTTTACGAGATTGATTCCAGAACTTACTTGCTACAGTTTAGAAGGCCTGGAGTTCAGGAGGTTGAGACCACATCCACTTTATCCTGATGTCCCCCCTAGATAGAGTGGATGTGGAGAGGATGTTTCCACTGGTGGGAGAGTCTAGGACCAGAGGTCACAGCCTCAGAATTAAAGGGCACTCTTTTAGAAAGGAGGTAAGGAGGAACTTCTTTAGTCAGAGGGTAGTTAATCTGTGGAACTCATTGTCACAGAGGGCTGTGGAGGCCAAGTCAGTGGATATATTTAAGGCAGAGATAGACATATACCGAATTAGAATGGGTGTCAAGGGATATGGGGAGAAGGCAGGAAAATTGGATTAGGAGGCAGAGATCAGCAATGATTCAATGGTGGAGTAGACTCAATGGGTTGAATGTAGTATAATTTGTGAGTTACTCCAGCTTTTTGTGCCTATTTTCGTTTTAAACCAGCATCTGCAGTTCCATCCTAAATGTAACCAAGTTCCATTTTCGTTTGGGAGACTTTCTCTATTTGCGGTCTCCAACACAGCTGGGCTGCTCAGTTCAGGAGTCAAGGGTGTTGCCTCCAGGGCCCTCGAGGCTGGCTGCAGGTGCTCCCGGGACACAGAGGCAGTCGAGAAGGGGAGAGGGGCGTGGGTTGGTGGGCCGAGCTAGACGGAGGAGGCCCAACGGCAGCCTGGGTCTCGCCTGGATCTGGAGCCACTCCAAGATATCGAGTGCATGGACTGGACTTTGGATTTTCTGGGAACGGCACCAAAATATGGCGACTCGTGCATGTACGAGCGTTGCAGAAAAAAATTAGACTGCGCACTGCACACAATAGACAATAGGTGCAGTAGTAGGCCATTCGGCCCTTCGAGCCAGCACCACCATTCAATGTGATCATGGCTGATCATCCCCAATCAGTACCCCGTTCCTGCCTTCTCCCCATATCCCCTGACTCCGCTATTTATAAGAGCCCTATCTAGCTCTCTCTTGAATGCATCCAGAGAACCTGCCTCAACCGCCCCTTGAGGCAGAGAATTCCACAAACTCACCCATTCTCTGTGAGAAACATGTGTTTCCTCGGGGGGTGTCTCCGTTCTAAATGGCTAGACCCCTTATTCTTAAACTGTGGGCCCTGGTTTGGACCCCCAACATTCCTGGGGACGACATGTTTCCTGCCTCTAGCTATGTCCAAACCCCTAATAAATCAGATGTCTCGTTAGGGTACATAGCGAATAACCTCTCCTCCTTCTAAACTCCAGAGTATACAAGCCCAGCCGCTCCATTCTCTCCGGAATTGTTATGACAGTCCAGCCATCCCGGGAATTAACCTTGTGAACCTACGCTGCACTCCCTCAATAGCAAGAATGTCTGTCCTTTATGGAATTCCCTGCCACAGAGGGCAGCAGTGGGGTCAAGTCATGGTGGATTTAAGAGACGTTGAGATAGAGAGAGCTTAGATAGAGACGCTCTACGGGCTATGCTAGGCAGGCGGCGTGGGAGTCAACGGTCAGCCCTATGTGGGGTGAATGGAGGCAGGCAACTGGCTATTCGGGATGCTGTCCGCCTAGACGATATTGCCATGATCCAATGATCCATGGCGGTGCGTGCTCGAAGGTGCACAAATGTTGGGGCCTCTTCCTACACCTAGTTTCTATGTGTTGTCATGTTTCAAAATGGTGACCAAGTGGGAATAACAATGTCTCGGACACTCATGGACCTGTGGCACCCGAGGATGACAAGTGAGAATGTGTGTCACAATTACATAGGAGCACGTCGGGTTATTTACATTGTGGACAGCCACATCAGGCAAACAGCCAGATGGGGGCAGGAGGCGAGTGATATTCCTGTCCATGAAAACTCGTTCGTCACATGTTCATGGGCTCCAAATACAAGGACACGACTTTGCTCCAAAGGTTTGTGGGGACTCTTCCTAATGTGACCTACAACAAGAGGGAAAATGGATTCGGACACACAAACACACTCATCAATGTTTCACTTAAAGCAACATTTTCCCCCCGTCGACCTTCAACCAAAGGCAGTTAAGTTTCAGTTTTTACTTCCGCAGGCCCTTTGTGGCCCACTCAGCTCATGCTGGCCATCGGTCACCTCAGCACCAACCCCAACCACCCTGTCCCTGATGGGCCTCTCCTTCCACACTGCCCCTCTCCTCTCACCCCCCCCTCCACGTTCCAGCATCCAACCTCCTACCCCTCCAGAACCCCTCTTCTAAGAGCGAACCACGATACACTGCTCTTAGCCCTCCGATGTTGTTCTAACCCCTCCCTCTGATCGCCACTCACCCTTTCCCCTCTAACCCGAACTACTAAACCCTCACCCTCTGTCCTAACCGCCGCACCACTAGCCGCCCATCCCTGCCTTTCACGCCTGCCATCTATACATCACGACCTGGACATGAAACACCACTAACCGCACCCACATCTCCCATTTCTCTCTGAGCCCGCACCAAAAGCTCACTCCCATAACCCTCAGACTAAACCCCCAGCACCCCGTCGTCGATCTACACCCCGGCTCGCAGCCCACATATCGCCACACACCCACACCACGCAGGACTCCCCTACTCCGTTCCCTCTCTCTCTGTCTCCTGGTTATCTCTAAAACACTCCCCTTTTAAAACCCCCCATTATCAATAGTCGTACATCCCTCCCACAACAAGACTCTGCGTGTTTGTTAGCATGGGTGAGTAGGGCCGAAGGGATGTTCCCGAGTTGTGTGCGACTCCCCGAGATAAAACCACAACCCTTGTGAATGTCAAAACGCCAGAAGAGCGTAAAGAAGTAAACAGAAAAGTTCACACCCACACACACACACCACACACACACACACAACACGCACACACACAACGTACATACACACACACACACACAGGACACAAATGAACAAGATCGTAGAAACAAAAACAACAAAGAGAGAAACACAGAGAAGACACATAAAAAAGACGAGAAAGAGGGAAAAGAGAAGCAGAGAAGAGAGAAACCCAGAACAAAGACAAGAAAAAAACAGAAGGGAAACCAAAAAACACACACAAGAACAGAAAGAGACAATCAACGAAGAAGCAATCAGACAAAAACAGGATAGGCAAGAAGAAGAAACAAGGAGACAAACAGAGAAAACACACAGACAGAAAGACACAGGAAAGCGAGACACAGCGACACACAGACAGAGAGAGACAGAGAGAGGGCGGGTGTGGGGGTTTACCTGCAATGCTGCAGGTTTACAGGGTGTTGTAACAGACTTACCTGTGGCTGTGAGGTTGTGCAGAATTAGGCAGCGAGTGATGGTGAAGAAACAGAGCCCAGAGCAGCGACCGTCCGGTCCCCATCTCTCGCTCTCTCACTCACCCCCTCACTTCCCCGGCCGGCCATCCCTATGCCTCGAGGATCTTGCTCCCTATTCCACCATTCGCCTGTCTCTAAACCCAGATAAACGCAAATCCTGACGAGGAACATGCGCTCTGTTTCTGCCGGAAATCCTCCTGAAAGCAGCTGACAAATAATCTTGCAGTTTTTAAACAAAGAGAGTCTTCGCCCCTTTCGGATGTCACGCATAAGTCGTTTCTAACTTATTGCGAGGCTCAGCACCGAATTAAGTCAAACCTTCCTTTCACTTCTTTACACAAAAAAAAGTGGCTTTTAGAAAAAAGGCCCCTGCAGAGATGTGGTTTTAAAAACCACAAGACACAAAGTGTGGGAGTGAACCTCCGCGGGGGTCCCTGGCGAAAAGTTCAACTTTGGAGTTATTTTCTTGTGTGTCAGGCCCTGGGTTAGTCCTTCCTCTCATCCTTCACACTGCGGGGGGGCTTTACTCATTAAAAAAAAGAACACAACAGGTGGAGCCCCGCCCCCCCCCCCCCTTTTTGTGCTGGTTAGTGTGTTCAAACTCTGGACCCTTTGGAGTCGTATTTTCCTGTAGGAAAATACGGAGCTTGTCGGTGCTGCTTAATATACCACAAACAAGGCCACAGAGGTGCTGGCGGACACTGCTGCTGCCCAACGTCCACCCACTCTGAACTTGGCAGTTATTTCGTGTATCGCGTGATACAAGGAACAGCGCAGATGTCTTGCTTTACCAAGAAAAAAGACGAAACTAACCCGTGCTGGAGTCCACTCAGCTGGTGCAGGCCAGCTCTGTGGCGGCCCCCGGTTCCAACTATCGCCCTAATGAGTGTATCTGCAGTATGTAGCTGTGGCGGGGATGTGCGGCCTTTGGAAGTCACTATTTTTAATCCTGGACTCCCGTTTATGATTTAACAACTATCAAAGTCCAAACCTCGTCTGGATGTAGGTTCAATTTCCTTGCAAGAAGCACGGAAAAGAGCAGATGACAGGTATTACCAAGGCACGACCTCACACACGTACCTGAAAGTTCGGCTGGCGATTAAAGTGAGTACAGCCATACCCCCGAGTTCCGTGAGCGTCAGTGGGTCTTTATACTGATAGGGGGAAGGGGAGAGATAAGAAAAAAGATATTAGTAGAAAGGGAAGGAAAAGTTGGACGGGGGCCCATGACGATGGGGTCGAATTTCCGATTCCAGGTACGGATCATAAATTAGATACATTGATATCACTCGTACATCCAGCTCCTCTACCCCACACCACTGTGGTCCCAATTTACAATTTTTAACCGAAGCCAATTAACCTACAAACCTGCATGTCTTTGTAGTGGTGAGAGGGAAGCCAGAGCACCCGGAGAAAACCCACGCAGGTCACCAGGCGGGAAAAATACAAAACCTCATAGAAGACCCCAGCACCCATTTGAGAATGAGAGATTCTAAATAGAGAGTAGAATCTCCATTTAGAACGGAGACGATGGAGGAAACGTTTCACCACAGAGAGTTGTGAGGTCTGTTGGACATTCGTCTGCCCCAGAGGGCGGGGGTGGAGCTTCGAATTCTCTGGATACTTTCAAGAGAGAGCTAGATAGGGCTTTTAAAGGATAGCGGAGAGTAAGGGGATATATGGGAAGGCAAGGCATCGGAAGCGCGGCACTGCTGATTGGGGATGATCCGCCTGCGACACAGTGAATGGCGGGCATTGATTCCTTACAGGGGGGATCTACGTTTATTTTCCGTAAAATGGTATACTCCTGCATGCACCTACCAGTCTATTGGCACCCGTGGTAGCCGCGACTCTCGATGTATATCTATATGGACTCTGGCGCTCTCCCACGTGACTTGTCCTCCGCCGCATTCTCCCTACCTTTTTTTGTCTCCCATCTGCTTGGCAACCTACAGATAAGGAACTGCTCGGGTGATGGCATACCCATAGGTATAGTACAGTCGATACAGCTTGAGACTAAGTAAGGCTTATCTCACCACCGCGATGTAGGTGTGATTCGCATCTATGTGTGATGTGTACCATTCTTCAGACGCACCCCACAACAGTGATGCAGTGCATTTTGGGTTGTGTGTACCCCCTTTTTTAAAATCATCTGAATACCCGTGTCTATCCACTGTGGGATTATAATAAAAAAAAAAAAACATCACTAGGGCTCGAACACATTATATCAGCGTTAAGGGTCACTTGCAACCTGACGACTTTACCTACTCCACGTGCACTCCCAGAGATGCTCCCTATGTATTTAGCTTATGGTTATTCCACGACTGCAATAGTGTCTCTATCTATTCCGAACATCACACGACTTGTTGCTCATGTAACCGCCCCCTGTTCCGCAGTTCGGTGTAGTTATTTGAGCTCTTCCAGAGAGGGTATGTCCATGCACACTCTGTTATGTTGTTCGCAAATTTTGGTATAGCTTATGAACCTGTACCGCCAATTAGAGACAAGCACGAGAGCCTGCACACCGGGCAAACGTGATCTGAGAATTTAGCGGCACCCACCCAAGGTTTACGTGTCGGTGCCCGGATGGTTTGCAGTGGTTGCTGAGGTTGCAGGTAGGGAAGCAGGGGTTGGGAGACGACAAAAACCTCGGGAACCGCACGGAAACTCCTCGGTGTGGGCTCTTAGTGTGCGCCCGTCAGTTCGTGTAATTGTGCTTAGTTCCTATGGTGGGACAGGGCGATTAGGAAATATTAGTTCTTTGGAGTAGGATTGTATCACACAGTGAATCCCCCCCCCCCCCGCCCCCCCCGCCCCACCTGTTCCCCCACCCCACCACTCCCTCCAATTAACTAACTCTAGAATCAACATATTTCCAATGACAGGCACACACAGCCGGTGTGTGTGACCAACGGGACTTCGCCCGTGACAACAGTCTCGGCAGAGGGTGGTAATTGGGGAATTCTGTGCCAACAGAAGGTGACAGGGATATTTTGAAAGGCAGAGATAGACCTAGGTTTTTTTAATAGTAGGGTCCGTGTGGCAGAGGTATGTGGAACAATTTTATTTGTCACAATAATACGTATATAACCAAGTCCACGTAAGTTAAATTTCACACCGAGAGTTCTATTGTCATGGTCCCAGATTGGGACAATGAAATTCTTGCTCTTGCTTCAGGCCACAAAGAATTATAGTAGGCCTTGCAATATAAGACATAGCATCCCAGAACATACCCCCCAGGATCAGTGTGACCCCATATATACCAATGACCCCCGCCCCATAAGATAATCCCCACTTACTATACTTATATAAGCACAACTAGAGTGCAGATGAGCAAAGGCTAATTAAAGTTCAGTATTTGATTTTGAGTTGCTTGATGTTACCCATAGTCCGATGGCGGTGGGGGGGGAAGCAAGTCTATGCACACTGAACCTGGACGTTCGTATATGTGTCTTCGGCTTCCTGTACATTCTACCGAAGGCCAGCGGTTGAGAGGAGTGTGTGGCCAGTGATGGTGTGGTCCCCTTGATGATGATACCAGCCTTTTTAAGCAAGCGACGGCGATAATCCCCTCGATACTTACTTTGAGCGTGCACTGGATCCCTTATTGATGGAGATTGGCAGTTGACTCGATCATACTTTTGTAGCCCTGTTTCCGCTCCAGGGGCTATCCAGCACTTTGTGCCGTACAGTGTGTGTCTCGCCGCAACGACACGATGCATGCCCCAATTTTCCGAGTTCTGTGGAAGCCCAAGACACGTATGGAGAGGGGTCAGACGGTGCCTCTCTACTTGCAATACTGTGGAAGTATCTACTCGATCAGCACCGGGTATAGCCACACTCCGTTGACACAGGACCCGACTTCCAGGTTGACAACCCGCTTCCCAGAAGGACCACCCGAGGCACACGTGATGAGTCTTCATGTGCTTAAGATGGGTTACGCCCCCGTTATGTCGTTCTGTGCCCGGCTAAGCACATGTGCGAGTAGGGAAGAGACACACTGTGGCAGGGGACAAGGATCTGGTGCGTCTTGACTTGGATTTTCCCCGCACCTAGATTGAAGTCGCAGCGTGTAGGGGACCAGCCTATGGCTCCACACATGCTAGCCCTGCACTCGGGCACCTCTCCTTGCTGGTGCAGGATAGTGTACCCCCCCCACGCACCTACCACTGTCGAGAGGCCCGAAGCGTGGTATAGTAATTGCTGCCCTACATCCCGGATAAAGCATGGTGCGTAACACTCACTGATTCCTCAGAAGTAGGAAGGGGTGGTTGAAAATGTCCGCGTCGTGTGTCGGTGTGTGTGGTCAAGGTGTACACAGGGAATTCCATACCTTTACACCACCACGCCTGCCAACGACGCATGTTAGGTATACAAAATATAAAAAGCCACACGGACACCCCCACACGACCAACACCATTTTGCATTATAGTGTGGGAGTCTATTCAAACCCTCACATGTGCATGGAAGGCATCAAAAAGGGGGAGCCGAAGTGGCGAGAGAAGACAGGGGGGTTTAGGTTGGGTGGAAGAGATCAGCATGATGAATGACGGAGTAGACATGATGGGGCCAAATGGTTTTGATCCGGACTACGGGTGCTGTCTGTACGGAGTGAGTTGGTACATTCTCCCGTGAGTTTCTCCAAGATCTTCGGTTTCCTCACAGAGACAGAGATGACAATCCAAAGACGGTACGGATTGGCTTGGTATAGATGTAAAAATGTGGGGTGTAGGATAGTGTTAGGGTGGGCGGGGGGATCGAGAGAAGAGAAGGAGTCGGGCAACGGGGAGGCCGTGAGAGAGAAAGAGAGAGCTGGTTCCACGCTGTATCTCTAACTAAAAACTAAATAATACCTTGATTACAGATGACTCTATACTTTACATTTGTTGAGGCCTGGATTAGAGTGGACGTGGGGAGGATGTTTCACTAGGGGGGGAGTCTAGGATCAGAGGGCCACAGCCTCAGAATAAAAGGACGTACCTTTAAAAAGGAGATGGGGAGGAATTTCTTTAGCCTGAGGGTGGTGAATCTGTGGAATTCATTGCCACAGACAGCTGTGGAGGCCAAGTCAATAGGTATTTTAACGGCAGATTCTGGGTTACAGACAATAGACAATTGGTGCAGGAGGAGGCCATTCGGCCCTTCGAGCTAGCACGCCATTCAATGTGATCATGGCTGATCATCCCCAATCAGTACCCCCCGTTCCTGCCTTCATCCCATATCCCTGACTCCGAACTATTTTTAAGAGCCCAATAGCTAGCTCTCTCTTGAACGCACCAGAGAAACGGCCTACACCGACCTCTGAGGGCAGAGAATTCCACCACACTCACCACTCTCGGTGAGAAAAAGTTGTGTCCTCGTCTCCGTTCAGGGGTCAGGGGTTATGGAGGGATGGGGGTTAGGAGGGAGAGGGAGATGGAGATAGAGCAGTCCATGATTGAAAGGCGGAGTAGACAAGATGGGGAAGTTGAATGGCCTAATTCTGCTCCTATCACTTGACGAGAGAAACCAAAAATCAGTACTTTGTCACAAGATCCTGGCGCTAGTAACCGCGGCAGAAACATGTTCAAGGGAATGTATGCAATGATGCCAAAATACTTGTCCCAAAAGTCCATGTTGATTAATAAGCATGCCAAGCAGATTATTGATAAGGCAAAAAAAAGACAATTTTATTGTAACAAAGGCTTTGTAAAACAGAGGACACAATAAGTTTACACTATTCCGGAAAAGAGTATAATGAAATAAAATCTAATGAAAATGAAAATGCAGACGCTGGTTTTTACCAAGACAGACACAAAAGCTGGAGGTAACTTAGCATGGTCAGACAGCATCTCGGAGAAAATGGATGGGTGACGTTTGGGGTGGTGGGACCTTCCTCAGACCTGACGTTTCGGGGTTGAGACTCAGTATTATAATGAATTATTACCCACAGTTTATTAAATATTAAATTGTCTACGACACGATTTCTCTTTTGGAGAAATAAATGGCTTGTGTGAGATTCTATTAATCGGCGAACGAAACCTGATTAATAGAATCAGGTCGAGTCAGGTATTATTAGAAATGACAGTTTCCAAATGAATGAGTAGCAGGCCAGTGGCATCCAGAGGCAGGTTGCAGGCCAACGATTCAAACACCTCTTTAATCCAATTTCCTTCATTACTTAATTACAAAAAAGTTAATTTAAATTTGATATGAATTAGAGTCAGTGGACCAGTTTTGAAGAGTAATTAACTGATGTTTTGGGACGAGGCCCTTCTTCGGATGGCTGGACCCTGATCACCACCCATTCCTTCTCTCCAGAGATGCTGCCTGTCCTGCTGAGCAACTCCAGCTTTTTGTGTCTATCATCAGTTTCAACCAACATCTGCAGTTCCTCCCTAAACACATAAATTGCGAACTGCCTTGGTTTCACTAGGAACTTCAGGCATATATTGCTTTACTAACATCATTTATTGAACCTTTTCTTGGCCTCGTATGTTATCTACATGCGTTGTGTTTCCGTGCCGCTGGAAGTAAGAATTTCACTGTTCCCTTTTGGCCAATCAGACGCAAAGAGACACAAAGTGCTGGCGTAACTCAGCGGGTCAGGCAAGTCAAATATTTGTTGGCTACGTTAAGTGCTGAGGGTGAGTCAACAGTACCATGGGATAAGTGTGCAAATATCCTTATGACCACGTTGTACCGTACAATTTTTGCAAAGGGCTTGGATTCCATGGTTACAAATGAACATCGCAGGATATAAGGTGGATGGTAAACGCCTGGAATGCCGAGCCTTCTAGACTGGATGGATTGCTGCCACTTTGAGCCGAACCACCTGTTTGGTTGCTCCACAACAAGTGGAGAGGGTTTTTCTCAGAGAATTCTTGGCGCTGCCGTTGGTCACGAAATAGAAGAACGGGTTGAGGCAGGTGTTCAAGCTGCAGACGGCCATCTCTATCAAGAAGCCAGCGTCGGAGTTGTGGATCAGCCAAGTCTGGTGGGCCCGCAGAACTCGCACCATGATGCACGCGTTCCTCACCAGGTGGTAAGGCAGGTACATGAGGCCGAAGATGATCAGGACGGAGTACATCAACCGGAAGAGCTTCTTCTTCTTCTGCTCGCATTGGAGGTGGTGTCTCTTGAGCTTCTTGGTGCAGCTCCAATAGCAGAAGCAGATGGCAGTGAAGGGCAGGACGCAGCCAGTCACGGTACTGATGACAGAGTAGGGCAGCGCCCGGCCTGGGTCATAGGAGAAGATGTAGAGGGTGCAGACCGTGTGGTTGCTGGAGCAGGGGATGGCGAATGTCATCAGGGCGGTTGGGATGCTGACCGCAATGGCCAGCACCCAGATGGCGGAGCAGATGTACAGGGAGTGCCGCTTGTTCAGCAGCAGGAGGGACCGAGCTGGGTGGACTATGGCCAGGTAGCGGTCCAGACTGATGCAAGTCACAAAGTAGATACTGGAGTAGAAGCAAGCGTGGTAGAGGCACCTCACCGCCCGGCAGACCAGGCTACCAAATATCCACTGCAGCCCCACAAAGTGGTAGTGGATGAGGAAGGGTAGGGTGAGTATCCAGGTGGTGTCGGCCAGAGTCAGGTTGCAGAGGAACAAGGTGCTTCGGTTCCAATGCCGGGTGTGGTGGAAGGTGAGCCACAGAACCAGGCAGTTGAGAGACAGCCCGACCACCAGCACCAGCAGGAAGGCCACCGGGATCAGATAGACCTGAGTGAAAAACAACAAGCGGTCTGCACCCAGAGAGCAGAAAATTGACTTCAGCCCCTGGAAGAGAGGAGAGGATTGAGTTGAGTTTAGTTCATTGTCACGTGTAACCAAACGTACGCAAGGGATTCAAGGGTAGACACAAAATGCTGGAGCAACTCAGCGGGTGGGGCAGAATCCCTGGAGGGAAGGAACGGGCGAATGTTTCAGGTCGAGACCCTTCTTCAGATTCGGATCAATAAATGGAACCGGGATGGCGGGACTGTCATATGCTGAGAGAATGGAGCAGCGGGGCTTGTACACTCTGGAGTCTAGAAGGATGAGTGGGATATCTCATTGAAATGTATAAGAATTTTAAGGGCTTGGACACGCTAGAGGCAGGAAACATGTTCCCAATGTTGGGGGAGTCCAGAACCAGGGGCCACACAGTTTAAGAATAAGGGGTAAGCCATTTAGAACGGGGACGAGGAAGCACTTTTTCACGCAGAGAGTGGTGAGTCTGTGGAATTCTCTGCCTCAGAGGGCGGTGGAGGCAGGTTCTCTGGATGCTTTCAAGAGAGAGCTAGATAGGGCTCTTAAAGATAGCGGAGTCAGGGGATATGGGGAGAAGGCAGGAACGGGCTACTGATTGTGGATGATCAGCCATGATCACATTGAATGGCGGTGCTGGCTCGAAGGGCCGAATGGCCTACTCCTGCACCCATTGTCTATTGACCACATGGTGAAGAGCACAAATAACTATTGTTCTTTCAAAAAGCCTTTGACCAGGTCCCACACACGAGATTAGTGCACACAATTAGAGCACATGGCATTGGGCTGTTGACACGGATAGAGAACTGGTTGGCAGACAGGAAGCAAGGAGTAGGAATTAATGGGTCCTTTTCAGAATGGCAGGCAGTGACTAGTGGATGTCGCAATGCTCAGTGCTGGGTCACCAGTTATTTACAATATATATTAACGATTTAGGAGTATTGAATGCAACATCTCCAAGTTTGCGGAAGACACAAAGCTGGGTGGCAGTGTGAGCTGCGAGGAGGATGCTATGAGGCTGCATGGTGACTTGGATAGGTTGGGTGAGTGGGCAGATGCATGGCAGATGCAGTATAATGTGCATAAACGTGAGGTTATCCATTTTGGTGGCAGGGACAAGAAGGCAGATTATTATCTGAATGGTGTCAGATTAGGAAAAGGGGAGGTGCAACGAGATCTGGGTGTGCTTGTACATCAGTCGCTGAAAGTAAGCATGCAGGTACAGCCGTCAGTGAAGAAAGCAATTGCCATGTTGGCACTCATAGCGAGAGGATTTGAGTATAGGAGCAAGGAGGTCCTACTGCAGTTGTACAGGGCCCTGGTGAGACCGCACCTGGAGTATCATGTGTAATTTTGGTCTCCTAATTTGAGGAAGTCATTCTTGCTATTGAGGGAGTGCAGCGTTGGTTCACCAGGTTAATTCCCGGGCTGGCGGGACTGACATATGATGAAAGAATGGGTCGACTGGAATTGAGAAGGATGAGAGGGGATTTTATAGACATATAAAATTCTCAGGCACAAAATGCTGGAGTTAAACCCCTGTCCCACGGTACGAGTTCATTCCAAGAGCTCTCCCGAGTTTGCCCTGATTCGAACTCGGAGATTTACGGTAATGGCCACTCGTCGGTACTCGGGGCTCTCGTGGACATTTTTCAACATGTTGAAAAATCTTCACGAGTCTTCCCGCGCTTACCTGCCGTTAGCGAGTCTTCCCTGAGTACCTGCCGTTAGCGCTAAGAGACGTCCCCGAGCTCCGACGTACCCGCTACGTTCATTCTCCGTGCTTACCACGAGTTTGATTTTTTTTAAAACTCGGGAGAGCTCTTGGAATGAACTCGTACCGTGGGACAGGGGTTTAACTCAGCTGGACAGGCAGCATCTCTGGAGAGAAGGAGTGGGTGACGTTTCAGTTCGTGACTGCCGACTTCAGCTTCATTGTACGGACTACACAGCTGGGTTACCTAGAGACACATTCTAGGGCAGCAATGCTGTTCTGTGTTCTATGACTCGATGGGAGATGGGGCATACCTAGATCTGCTATCAATTCACAGGACATAGAGCTTATAGTACAGCAACCTTCCGCCCACAATGTTTTGCCAAAACCAACACTTCTCTGCCTAAACTTAACCCATCTCCCATTCACTGCATATTAATTAGCCTATCCAAAATTCACTGCATATTAATTAGCCTATCCAAAATTCACTGCATATTAATTAGCCTATCCAAAATTCACTGCATATTAATTAGCCTATCCAAAATTCACTGCATATTAATTAGCCTATCGAAAATTCACTGCATATTAATTAGCCTATCCAAAATTCACTGCATATTAATAAGCCTATCCAAAATTCACTGCATATTAATTAGCCTATCCAAAATTCATTGCATATTAATAAGCCTATCCAAAATTCACTGCATATTAATTAGCCTATCCAAAATTCACTGCATATTAATTAGCCTATCCAAAATTCACTGCATATTAATTAGCCTATCCAAAATTCACTGCATATTAATAAGCCTATCCAAAATTCACTGCATATTAATTAGCCTATCCAAAATTAGCCTATCTTCAATACCATTCTCATATCTACCTCCACCACCACCCTCTGCAGTGCATTCCAGGCACCCACCACCCACTGTGGGGAAAACCTGTCCTGCACAATCCCATTCAACTTTCCTCCTGTATAAAGATATTCCCTCCAGTATTAGGGAATCAGATTTGAAATCCTGGGGGAATCTGTCCGTTCTATCGTTCAAGTAGGAACTGCAGATGCTGGAAAATCGAAGGTAGACAAAATTGCTGGAGAAACTCAGCGGGCGCGGCAGCATCTATGGAGCGAAGGAAATAGGCAACGTTTCGGGTTCCCCGAAACGTTGCCTATTTCCTTCGCTCCATAGATGCTGCCGCGCCCGCTGAGTTTCTCCAGCAATTTTGTCTACCAGTCTGTTCGATCCACGCCTCTCATAATTTTAAACACTTCTATCACCTCACACCTCAATCTCGAACGTTCCACAGAAAACAATACAAGTCTCTCCCTGTCACTTGTATAGAAACATAGAAATTAGGTGCAGGAGAGTAGGCCATTCGGCCCGTCGAGCCTGCACCGCCATTCAATATGATCATGGCTGATCATCCAACTAAGCATTCCATACTTGCCTTCTCTCCATACCCCATGATCCCTTTAGCCCCAAGGGCCACATCTAACTCCCTCTTAAATATACCCAATGAACGGTGGCCTCAACTACCTTCTGTGGCAGAGAATTCCACAGATTCACCACTCTCTGTGTGAAAAATGATTTTCTCATCGCGGTCCTAAAAGTCTTCCCCCTTATCCTTAAACTGTGACCCCTTGTTCTGGACTTTCCCCAACATCGGGAACAATCTTCCTGCATCTAGCCTGTCCAACCCCTTAAGAATTTTGTAAGTTTCTATAAGATCCCCCTTCAATCTCCTAAATTCTAGAGAGTACAAGCCGAGTCTATCCAGTCTTTCTTCATATGAAAGTCCTGCCATCCTGCCATAGCATCTCCGAATTAGGGCATCGCTCGTGATAGGAATATGTCAACAGGATTGCTAGGATAAAATACCACTCTGGTTCAATCACTTGCCTTTTACAAATAAACTTTTGAGAAAGTCATGCCTCAGTGGTATGTCGCTGCAAGTTACCAACTGCTAGTAAGGTCAAGGAAAGAGCGTTCACATTGGTCGCGGCCCTGTTTCCACCACCCACCCACAAGAAGCGACGTGACAGACACCATTGTATGTCGATGCTGAGACAATAGGCAATAGGTGCAGGAGTAGGCCATTCAGCTCTTCGAGCCAGCACCGCCATTCAATATGATCATGGCTGATCATCCCCAATCAGTACCCCATTCCTGCCTTCTCCCCATATCCCCTGACTCCACTATTTTTAAGAACCCTATCTAGCTCTCTCTTGAAAGTTTCCAGAGAACCGGCCTCCACCGCCCTCTGAGGCAAACGTGTTTCCTCGTCTCCGTTCTAAATGACTTGCCCCTTATTCTTAAACTGTGGGCCCTGGTTCTGGACTCCCCCAATCTTGTTCGTGGACTTGATGAGAAGAACCAACTGCTAATCAAAAGGTCATAAGTGATAGGAGTAAAATTAGGCTATTCGGCCCATCAAGTCTACTCCATCATTCACTCATGGCTGATCCATCTTTCCCTCCTAACCCCATTCTCCTGCCTTCTCCCCATAACCTTATTGCCATAGAGGGAGTGCAGAGAAGGTTCACCAGACTGATTCCTGGGATGTCAGGACTGTCTTATGAAGAAAGACTGGATAGACTTGGTTTATACTTTCTAGAATTTAGGAGATTGAGAGGGGATCTTATAGAAACTTACAAAATTCTTAAGGGGTTGGACAGGCTAGATGCAGGAAGATTGTTCCCGATGTTGGGGAAGTCCAGGACAAGGGGTCACAGCTTAAGGATAAGGGGGAAATCCTTTAAAACCGAGATGAGAAGAACTTTTTTCACATAGAGAGTGGTGAATCTCTGGAACTCTCTGCCACAGAGGGTAGTTGAGGCCAGTTCATTGGCTATATTTAAGAGGGAGTTAGATGTGGCCCTTGTGGCTAAGGGGATCAGAGGGTATGGAGAGAAGGCAGGTACGGGATACTGAGTTGGATGATCAGCCATGATCATATTGAATGGCGGTGCAGGCTCGAAGGGCCGAATGGCCTACTCCTGCACCTAATTTCTATGTTTCTATGTAACCCCTGATGTCTCTAATCCTTCCTCCAGTTGAAGAACTGTTTGTCCTCTTACAGTTGGGGAATGAATGTGAAGAAAGCCATTCATCTCTTCTAAAAAGGACCATGTCTCAAACAACTGTTTACCTTCGTCACTGGAGAAAGGGGTACAAGGCACCAGGTAGCAGAAACACAGAACTGCAGATGCTGGTTAATACACAAAGGGACAGTAAATGCTGGAGTAACTCAGCGGGTCAGGCAGCATCTCTGGAGAACATGGAGAGGTGACGTTTCGGGTTGTGACCCATTATCAGTGAGAGTCGGGGGGAAAGGAAAACAAGATATATGGACGTTGTTATACAGAGATATAGAACAAATGAACGAAATAGATGCAAACATAAGCAACAATGATAAAGGAAACAGGCCATTGTTAGCTGTGTTACTGGAGAACAAGTATCTCTGGAGAACATGAACAGGCACTAAATGTCATTCCCTTTATCCTGTATCTATACACCGTGAATGGCTCGATTATAATCATGTATAGTCTTTCTACTGACTGGATAGCACGCAACAAAAGAGTCGTTCGCTGTACCTCGGTACAGGTGATAATAAAGCAAACTAAGTGATATTTCAGGTCAAGAAGAAGGGTTTCGGTTTCCAAAATGTTGCCGATTTCCTTCACTCCATAGATGCTGCTGCACCCGCTAAGTTTCTCCAGCACTTTTGTGTACTTTCAGGTCAAGACCATTCTTCAGACTGCTAGACTGACAGTTCATAACATCTTAAGTTCTAGGAGCAGAATTAGGCCCTTCAGTCCATTAAGTCCATCCCACCATTCAATCACGGCTGATTTATTTTTCCCTCTTAACCCCATTCTCCTGCATCTTCTCCTGCCTGCTAAGACAGCAGTCTTAAGAAGGGTCTTGATTGGAAACGTCACCTATCCATGTTCTCCACAGATGCTGCCTGACCCGCTGAGTTACTCCAGCACTCTGTGAAACGTCACCTATCCATGTTCTCCACAGATGCTGCCTGACCCACTGAGTTACTCCAGCACTCTGTGAAACGTCACCTATCCATGTTCTCCACAGATGCTGCCTGACCCGCTGAGTTTACTGTAGCACTCTGGGAAACGTCACCTATCCATGTTCTCCACAGATGCTGCTTGACCCGCTGAGTTACTCCAGCACTCCGTGTCCGAGAAATGCATCAATCTTGCTAAAATCCGCACATTTACACTGCACTGTGCTCACCTCCGCATTAGCGACAGTCATAATCCAACGTTACTCTTCCTGTAAGCGAGGAGCTTTGGATCGCAGGAGCTCTCAATTAAATCTGCAAACAGTCAGGAGGCATTCAGGCGTTTAACGCTCTCACCAGGTAACCCAACAATGCCGTCCGTTTCATTATCCAAACAGCTACTCGTCCAATCTCACGCCATCTCCCCTTGGCAAACATCGATAATGATTCTTAAAAACAACCACTCAAATCTCAACATTTACAAAGGAAATAAACTTTGTGAACAGAAAGGTATTTACGTTGGACAGATACGTGGATAGGAAATGCCTAGAGGGACATGAGACAGCGCAGGCAAATGGGACTAGCTTAGAAACATAGACAATGGGTGCAGGAGTAGGCCATTCGGCCCTTCGAGCCTGCACCGCCATTCAATATGATCATGGCTGATCATCCAACTCAATATCCTGTACCTGCCTTCTCACCATACCTGATCCCTTTAGCCACAAGGGCCACATCTAACTCCCTCTTAAATATAGCCAATGAACTGGCCTCAACTACTTTCTGTGGCAGAGAATTCCACAGATTCACCACACTCTATATGAAAAATGTTTTTCTCATCTCGGTCCTGAATGATTTCCCCCTTATCCTTAAACTGTGACCCCTTGTTCTGGACTTCCCCAACATCGGGTACAATCTTCCTGCATCTAGCCTGTCCAACCCCTTAAGAATTTTATAAGTTACAATAAGATCCCCCCTCAATCTTCTAAATTCTAGCGAGTACAAGCCGAGTCTATCCAGTCTTCCTTCATAATAAAGTCCTGACATCCCAGGAACCAGTCTGGCGAACCTTCTCTGTACTCCCTATGGCAAGAATGTCTTTCCTCAGATTAGGAGACCAAAACTGTATGCAATACTCGAGGTGTGGTCTCACCAAGGCCCCGTAATAACAATAATAAATTTTATTTATGGGCACCTTTCAAGAGTCTCAAGGACACCTTACAAAAATTTTGCAGGTAGAGGAAAAACATGTAAGGGGAATGAAATAAATAGTAGAGACATGACTAGTACACAAAGTAAAGACAGAATTCAATACAAAACACAATATGAGGCAATGAATGCACAGATGAAAAGGGAGGGGGACGTGGGGCTAAGGATAGGCAGAGGTGAAGAGATGGGTCTTGAGGCGGGACTGGAAGATGGTGAGGGACACGGAATTGCGGATCAGTTGGGGGAGGGAGTTCCAGAGCCTGGGAGCTGCCCTGGAGAAGGCTCTGTCCCCAAAACTGCGGAGGTTGGACTTGTGGATGGAGAGGAGACCGGCTGATGTGGATCTGAGGGACCGTGAGGGTTGGTAGGGGGAGAGGAGGTCAGTGGTATATGGGGGGGACAGATGGTGGATAGCTTTGTAGGTGAGGACCAGGATTTTGTAGGTGATCCGGTGGGAGATGGGAAGCCAGTGAAGTTGTTTGAGGACTGTACAACTGCAGTAGAACCTCCCTGCTCCTATACTCAAATCCTTTTGCTATGAATGCTAACATACCATTCACTTTCTTCACTGCCTGATGCACCTGCATGCCTACTTTCAATGACTGGTATACCATGACACCCAGGTCTCGTTACATCTCCCCTTTTCCTAATCGGCCACCATTCAGATAACTTAGATGGGGTATTTTCGTCAGCATGGACGAGATGGGCTGAAGGTCCTGTTTCCGTGTTGTATGACTATGAGTAATTGGTGTGGAGTGGTCAAGAACATCTGGTACTTTCACCAAGGATGACCATGTTCAAGTCCAATCATAAGACCAGAAGACATAGGAACAGAGTGAGGCCATTTGGTCCATTGAGTCTGCTCTGCCATTTCATCAAGGCTGTTCCAGTTTTCCCATCTCAATCCCATTCTCCTGCCTTCTCTCTAGAACCCTTGACATCCTTACTGATCCAGAATCTATCAATCACGGCTTTACAAATAACCAATGACTTGGCCTCCACTGCTGTCTGTGGCAATGAATTCCTCAGATTCACCAGCCTCTGGCTAAAGAAATTCATTTTCATCTCCATTTGAAAGGTACATCCTTTAATTCTGAGGCTGTGCCCTCTGGTGCTAGACGCTCCCACTAGTGGAAACATCTTCTCCACATCCACACCCTCCAGTCCATTCGACCCAAACAGGCATCTTGATTCCAAAGACATATGTGGATTTCTGGCCCACTACCAAGCAAGGGTGGTGGAAGCAGATACAACAGGGACATTTAAGAGGCTTCTAGATAAGCACATAAATATGCATGGGAATGGAGAGATATGGGTCACGTTCAAGCAGAGGGGATTAATTTAACTTAGCACTGTTTGACACAGATATGGTGGGCCGAAATGCCTGTTTCTGAGGTACTGTTTTAAGTAAAGTTCTATTTAAGAAGGAACTGCAGATGCTGTTCCAGGTGTCAACTTCTCTACACCTGCCCGGTGAGACCAAGCGTAGGCTTGGCGATCACTTCGCCCAACACCTCCGCTCAGTTCGCAATAACCAACCTGATCTCCCGGTGGCTCAGCACTTCAACTCCCCCTCCCATTCCAAATCCGACCTTTCTGTCCTGGGCCTCCTCCATGGCCAGAGAGTCCCACCGCAAATTGGAGGAGCAGCACCTCATATTTCGCTTGGGTAGTTTACACCCCAGCGGTACGAACATTGACTTCCAATTTCAGGTGGTCCCTGCTTTCTCCCTCCTTCCCCTCCCCCCCCTTCCCAGATCTCACCTTGACCCGAAACGTCACCTATTCCTTCGCTCCATAGATGCTGCCTCACCCGCTGAGTTTCTCCAGCATTTTTGTCCACCGTTAAGTAAAGTTCTATGTGTGATTTTATAATCTTCACTGTTGGTCGAGTCTCTTTTTGGTTAAACTTACATTGTGAAATACACTGCCAACTCTTCCGATGTTCAAGGCCCTTGAAAGAACTTTGTGGCATCTCGTTAGCACAGAAATCAAATCTTTGCACATTCCCAGTGGTTTCATTTCTGTACTTTATGGAACATACTTTCTCTACTTTAGGTAGACAAATGTGAAAGGAGGAAATGCTGGAAAATCGAAGGTAGACAAAAATGCTGGAGAAACTCAGCGGGCGAGGCAGCATCTATGGAGTGAAGGAATAGGTGACGTTTCGGGTCAAGACCCTTCTTCAGACTGTTTTTAAGAAGGAACTGCAGATGCTGGAGAATCGAAGGTTACACAAAAAAGCTGGAGAAACTCAGCGGGTGCAGCAGCATCTATGGAGCGAAGGAAATAGGCAACGTTTCGGGCCGAAACGTTGCCTATTTCCTTCGCTCCATAGATGCTGCTGAACCCTTCTTCAGACTGTTGTGGGGGGGAAGAGGAAAGGAATTCTTCATCTGCAGATAGGCACAAAAAGCTGGAGTAATTCAGCGGGACGCAGGATCTCTGGAGAGAAGGAATGGGTGATATTTGGGGTTGAGTCTGAAGAAGGGTCTCAACACAAAATGTCACCAATTTCTCTCATGTGTTGTATTGTATTGTATTGTATATCTTTATTGTCATTTCCTGAGTATTCGCATACCCAGAGGAAACAAAAAAACGTTGCTCAACCAGTGTCCAGTCAGTGTGCATGAAAAAATAAATAGAAATGAAAATAAAAAATACATGTCATGAACAAATTTAACACTCTACTAAACATTCAACAGCCGTTCCGACCGGCAGCGGCACAACAGTGGCTCTGCTGCAGTGTGGGGGTTTGTGCGCGATACTTGGCAGGGGGCAAAGTCCATTTAACAGTCTTATAGCCTGTGGGAAGAAGCTGAGGAGCATCCTGCTGGTTTTGCAGCTAATGCTCCTGTACCTCTTCCCAGATGGGAGGATGGAGAAAATGTCATGCGATGGGTGGTAAGGGTCTTTGATGATGGAGATGGCTCTGTTGATACATCTCTTCCTGTATATGTCTAGCAGGAAGGGGAGTGGAGCACCAATAATCCTGCTTGCGGTCTTCACTATCCTGTCCAGTTGGTGCCGTTCGTACGCCTTGCAGCTCCCGAACCAGGAAGTGATGCCGTATGTCAGTGTGCTCTCGACGTGTGATGCTGCCTGTCTCGCTGAGTTACTACAGCATTTTGTGTCTATCTTGCCGTATTAACTGATGCTTTCGTAACCCCCATGCCCTTCCTTCCTTATATCACAATAAACTTCCAAAATGCACTTTCCCCTCGTTTAGTGAAGATTTTTGATTAACTCCTTGCACCTTTCTGAATTCACAAAGCATTTATCTTCATCATTTCCCATTTCAGATGGAATTGACGGCAGGCTCGTCTTATTTTTACTCACTGAGTAAAGAACTCTCACAATTACACTGGACGTAACCTCCATATTTGAGCAATCAGAAAATAATCAACAACTCGCAATTGATTGAAACCAATCTGTTGCAAAACAAGGTCAAGCCCAACATACACGATGCCTTGTCAACTAATGTCTGCAGGTAAATTCCTAAATTCATATGGTCATAAGTCATAGGAGCAGAATTAGGCCATTCAGCCCATCAAGTGTACTCCGCCATTCAATCATGGTTGATCTATCTTTCCCTCCTAACCCCATTCACCTGCCTTCTCCCCATAACCCTTGACACCCGTACTAATCAAGAATCTATCTATCTCTGCCATAAAAATATGCATTGACTTGGCCTCCACAGCCTTCCGTGGGAGGAAACCAGAGCACCCAGAGAAAAACCACGCAGTCACGGGGAGAACGTACAGACTCCACACAGACAGCACCCGTAGTCAGGATGGAACCCGGGTCTCTGGTGCTGTGAGGCAGCAACTCTACTGCTGCGCCACCGTGCCGCCCTTATGTGCCAGGAATATATTTGCACTCTGGTGTCTGCTTTATAACAGGTGGCAATGTTTAAAATCAGTGCACATATACTCAATGTAATGGAATATTAAATAACAGCACAGCTAGATGGCAATGTACACAAGTTAACCCACCAGGCCATTGGAATTCCAACATGGATCATTAGCCTGGGTATAAAGTTGAAGTTGGCAGTGGGAAGTTTCAATGAAAGAAGTTAGGACAGATATTACGATCCAGGCTCGATGCAAGGGTTAATATGTTTACAATCTATTCCCAAATTAAAAACAGAAAATGCTAAATGCTCCCTAATATATTCATTTCTGGACTATTCTCCCCTCCCCTCCCCTCATTAGTTACAGGGACTGTTCTGTTCACAACTTGGTCCCACCAACATGCCTTCAACACTCCATGTCTCACCTCATTCATCTCTCTCTCTCCTTACGATCATCGACCTCCTCTCTCACTCCTCAAATTAATTCCATCTCTCTCTCACCAACTCCAGATAACATATACGCGTCATCTAATGTTGCCCTCCCCCCTCTAATTCCCCATTTAATGGTGCCCCCCCCTCTAATTCCCCATTTAATGGTGCCCCCCCCCTAATTCCCCATTTAATGGTGCCCCCCTCTAATTCCCCATTTAATGGTCCACCCCCCTCTAATTCCCCATTTAATGGTCCACCCCCCTCTAATTCCCCATTTACTGCCCCCCCTCTAATTCCCCATCTACTGTTGCCCCCCCCTCTAATCCACCATTTACTGCCCCCCTCTAATTCCCCATTTAATGGTCCACCCCCCTCTAATTCCCCATTTACTGCCCCCCCTCTAATTCCCCATCTACTGTTGCCCCCCCCCTCTAATTCCCCATTTACTGGTGCCCCCCCATAATTCCCCATTTACTGGTGCCCCCCCCCCAATTCCCATTTGCTGGTGCCCCCCTGTATCCATAATCAGTCTGAAGAAGGGTGCTGACCCTAATTTGCCCACCCATGCTTTCCAGAGAAGCGGCCTTACCCTTACGCTGAGTTTGTCCACCACTGTGTACACCTTCATTTACATTTCCTCTTCGATGGCTCAGTAGCGGTTTTATTTGTCACATGTGTAAACGGACAATGACATTTTCTCTCTGGTATCCGTTCTTCTATGGATTGAGAGGGGATCTTATAGAAACTTACAAAATTCTTAAGGGGTTGGACAGTCTAGATGCAGGAAGATTGTTCCCGATGTTGGGGAAGTCCAGAACAAGGGGTCACACAGTTTATGGATAAGAGGGAAGTCATTTAGGGCCGAGATGAGAAAATCATTTTTTACACAGAGAGTGGTGAATCTGTGGAATTCTCTGCCACAGAAGGTAGTTGAGGCCAGTTCAATGGCTGGATTTAAGAGGGAGTTAGATGTGGCCCTTGTGGCTAAAGGGATCAGGGGGTATGGAGAGAAGGCAGGTACAGGATACTGAGTTGGATAATCAGCCATGTTCATATTGAATGGTGGTGCTGGCCTACTCCTGCACCTATTATCTATGTTTCTATGTTTCTAAACAGGTTGGGATTCCCCCAAGTTCGCCAACGGCACAGTGTAAAGAATAATTGTTATTTATCGCAAACAAAGAAAAAGGGCCTCCCGATGAGGCTAGCTCAGTTAAGGCAGAGGGTGAGCAGACTCCTTAGAAGGACACAAAGTGCTGGAGTAGCTCAGCAGGTCAGGCAGCATCGCTGCAGACCATAGATAGGAGACGTTTCGGGTCGAGACCCTTCTTCTGATTTCATTGAGTATAGACCCAACATTTACCATTGCTGTCTATAATTAGATGCCATCCCAAAAGGGCAGTGGAGCCAGGATCTCTGGATACTTTTGAGAGAGCTAGATAGGGCTCTTAAAGATAGCGGAGCCAGGGGATATGGGGAGAAGGCAGGAACGGGGTACTGATTAGGGATGATCAGCCATGATCACATTGAATGGCGGTGCTGGCTCGAAGGGCCGAATGGCCAACTCCTGCACCTATTGTCTATTGTCTAAAAGCAGGAGTTACCTGTAATCTCACCGGGAGCCCCTTTTCTTTGTTGACAATAACAAAACAAATAATCTTTATTAATCTAAAATAATTAGTCTTAACAATCAGAGTTTTCATCAGAAAGGAAGTATCTCAAACTAATACAGGCAGCATACAATAAAAAAAGTGTTCAATAGATTGCTTTGGTATTTATAATATATGTTTTCATTCAAGTAGGGTACAGAGCAGGGGTGTTATACATGAATTCTGAATAAACAAGACTGCTATTGAGAAGGCAAATATCTTGCAATCTGTAGATAGTGTAAACCAGCTGTAAAAATGCATTTCGTTGTCTTAATGCATTTCGTTGTCTCTGTACTGTACACTGACAATGACAATTAAAATTGAATCTGAATCTGAATCAGTAGAATATCTGCAATAAAGTTGTCATTTTATCTTGCAGGAGGAATCTTGAAGAATGGGCAAAATAGAAGTTCGCCACAAACAAAATACAAGTAATTAAAAAATTGCATGACCAAGTAGCACACTAACATTTCCGCAATTTGCTTTAGTTGGAACAAATATTTTATTCATAAATACATAGATAACCAGATAGTTTAGCAGTCAGGAAATACACTGACATTTTCACCTCTCTTCCAGCCATTTCATCTGGAAGTCAAAGCTGCTCAAGAATATCTGGTGGTGACAAGCGAGATTCTTCACAAAGTAGGATAATACTGTCCCATATATGTACTGTGCATTTTATATACATATATATTAAATATGGCTTACTGTGATGGTAACAAAGGTGTATCAGTTCTTGGATACTTGAAAGTAATTTTGCTCAACTCTTAGAATCCAAGTGTAACAACAACAAGGAACGGCAAATGCCGATTTATACCAAAAAATGACTCAAAATGCCGGAGTAACTTATTGGGTCAGGCGACATCTCTGGAAAAACATTTTCACCCAGAGAATTGTGAATGTGTGGAATTCTCTACCACAGAAGGCAGTGGAGGTCATTTCACTGGATGTTTTCAAGAGAGAGTTAGATATGGCTCTTAGGGCAAACAAAATCAAGGGATATGGGGATAAAGCAGGAACGGGGTACTGATTATGGATGATCAATCATGATCATATTGAATGGCGGTGCTGGCTCCAAGGGACAAATGGCCTACTCCTGCACCAATTTTCTATGTTTCTATGTTTTTACAACTTGGATAGGAGACACTCTGGTTGCCAATGCACATTCTCCAGTGTTGCTGCCTGACCTGCCGAGTTACTCCAGCACTTTGCATTCATCTTTGTTACAAACCAGAATCGTATTCACAAGGGATGAATGTACCAGAGAAACCTTTGGAAACTTTGGAGTTTACAGTGTGCAAAGAAGCTGGTAGTGAAGCTGCCGTGCCAAGGTGGGATAAAGTATTGAGCAGGGGAATGATGTGTTTTTGGTCGCCCATGCTAACTGTGTGTGGATTCTGATCATCTACTCATCTCCCCACATTTGCTTACATTGGCTTCAAAGGCACTGCAAGGAGAGTATAAAATATCCTATTAATACTGGCAGCCAAAGATCATTCCTCCCCCTTAGTAACAGTCATATTTAATGTACATATTTAATATTTTTTATGTTCTACGAGGTTTCCTTTGAAGGCACCTGTATTTGTTTTTACAAAACACTTCAACCATTTAAGTTACAGCCAACTTCATTACTACACCTTAGTCAAGTAATTGTTACAAGATTAGATAGCGACATATTTAATATATACAGCAATTCTTCAAATATTATATGAAATTCAAATCGCCACATCGACACAACATCCAATTGCTTGAAATTTTGCGATTTAAATGCATCGTAACGGATTATTTCAATATACAATAGGTGCAGGAGTAGGCCATTCGGCCCTTTGAGCCAGCACCCCAACTCAATGTGATCGTGGCTGATCATCCACAATTCCATCTCCGAACATTCATATGGTTATTTTTGTAGTGCAAATGCTTCAAAATATTATTTTGTATTTCTTGGCTGATTTCCATTCAAATTTGTTAAAGATGCAAAATCAAAATAATTTGTTCAATTTAAGCATTTATAAAAGTGTTTTTTTTATAACGAAAAAGCTCTTCACACAAATGCACAAGCATTTTCTCGAAGTAACCTGGAGTGAATTAGCACGTACTGTGAAAACATTGTGGAATCATTCTGTACATCTTGCCTGCAGTGAACTACAGATTGTTTTTGAGCCATTTCTAATGACATTTGTTAATAATCATGCAATAATAGAAAAAGAAAATTAGCATAGCTAATCGAGCTTTAGAAATGAGGAACTGCAGATGTTGGTTAATACACAAAAGGACACAAAGTGCTGGAGTAACTCAACGGGTCAGGCAGTGTCCCTGGAGATCTTGGATAGTTGATGATAGACACAGCAAGCCGGAGTAACTCAGCGGGACAGGCAGCATCTCTGAAGAGAAGGAATGGGTAGCGTTTTGGGTCGAGACCCTTCTTCAGACTGGTTAGGGATAAGGGAAATGGGAGATATAGATAATGATGTGGAGAGTTAAAGAATAATGAAATATAAGCAGAAAAGTAACAATGATAATGGAAGCAGGCCATTGTTAGCTGCTTGTTGGGTGAAAATGTGAAACTGCTGGCAACTTGGGTGGGGGAGGGATAGAGAGAGAGAGGGAATGCCGGGGCTACCTGAAGTGAGAAAAATCAATATTCATACCACTGGGCTGTAAGCTGAAATGCTGTTCCTCCAATTGAAATAATGAGATGCTGTTCCTCCAATTTGCGTTTAGCCTCAACCTGACAACGGAGGAGACTGAGGACAGAAAGGTCAGTGTGGGAATGGGAAGGAGAATGAAAATGGTCAGCAATTGGGAGATCAGGTTGGTTCAGGCGAGGCTGAGCGAAGGTGTTCCGCGGAGCGATCGCCCAGTCTGCGTTTGGTCTCGCCGACGTATAAGAGTCCACATCTTGAATAACGGATACAGTAGATGAGGTTGGAGGAGGTGCAAGTGGATAGGTGGCCTTTGTAATCACCTCTCACACCACCTATCCATGTTCTCTTGGTATGCTGCCTGTACTGCTGACTTACTCCAGAACTTTTAAGTCCTAGGATGTTCTAGCCATGGTACAGGTACACCTGGAAAATGTCTAACACAGTATTTCTCATCAAATTCACAAGACATGTTCATGCTGTATTAATTGCTATGAATGACCTACAAATTAGAATATTCATAATCCACTACCTTCCTGCACAAAACCTCTGCTAATCAATTAGACAAAACTAATAAATGAGTGTCCATCAGAATACAGAAACCAGGTCCACCTTGTCTTTGGGAAAAGGGAACTGTGAAACTTCTGGACTTCAGTGAATCAGTTGTGGATGTGGAGAGGATGTTTCCACTAGTGGGAGAGTCTAAGGCCGGAGGTCAGAGACTCAGAATTAAAGGACGTTCTTTTAGGAAGGAGATGAGGGGGAATCTCCTTAGTCAGTGGCTGGTGGAACTCATTGCCACAGAAGGTTGTGGAGGCCAAGTCAGTGGATATTTCTAAGGCACAGATAGAGAGATTCTTGATCAGTGCGGGTGTCAGGGGTTACGGGGAGAAGGCAGGAGAATGGCGTTAGGAGGGAGAGATAGATCAGCCGTGATTGAATGGCGGAGTGGACTTGATGGCTCCTATCTCTGATGAACGTGAATTCTAAAACAGCAGCCAATGAGGCGAAAACTAGACAATGAAGAATTATCCAACGCACACACAACTTGTGGGCTGGAGAAGCAAAGTAAACATTCTTTGTCGATCTTCAAATCATTCCCATTGCGTTTGACGACGAGTTCAACACACTGTTTGGGAGGTGTAATACTAGCACAGGCATTCCATAAGGAAATCCTTCATTTGGAGAATCATAACTCACATGAGCGCCAATATCCAGCCCCTTTGTCAACATGGCATTGAGGGCGGAGATTTGTCCGATGTTGCTGCTCTCAATGGTACACACTTTACTCTCAAAGCCTGGCTCCTCTACGGCCTTCAAAGGAGCAGTGGTGGAATTCTCTGCCTCAGGGGGCAGTGGAGGGAGGCAGGTTCTCTGAATACTTTCAAGAGCGCTAGATAGGGCTCTTAAAGATAGCGGAGTCAGGGACATGGGGAGAAGGCAGGAACTGATTGGGGATGATCGGATGTGTGGAATTCTCTGCCACAGAAGGCAGTGGAGGTCAATTCACTGGATGGTTTCAAGAGAGAGTTAGATAGAGCTCTTAGGGCAAATGAAATCATGGGGATATGGGGAGAAGGCAGGAACGGGGTACTGATTGAGGATGATCGGCCATGATCACATTGAATGGCGGTGCTGGCTCGAAGGGCCGAATGGCCTACTCCTGCACCTATTGTCCATCGAATGACCAAAGATGGACATACCTACCACCCATAATAGACCCAAGTGTCGAATAGACACAACTCAATGGCTTTCTTCCATTGAGCTGAAAAACATTCCGAGTCTCAATTTTATGTGACGGCTTACATGATCAAGGAAGATACCCTTGTAATTAATTGTTGGGGGGGGGGGGGGGGGGGGGGGGGTAAGCATTGCATCATCATCCCAAGCAGAAAAGCTAATGAGTTCTCAGTCGAGAAGCTGACCATTTTAGGTAGAATGTCACCAATATTTTTTTCCAGATGTTGGAACCTCTTTCAAATCATTCTTAAAAGAATGTTAAAGCTAGGATGTGACCATTGTTAGGGCCCCTAAAACTACATTCAGCAATCAGGCACATTAGATTGGCCTTCCATTTGTTTGTTTAAATTACACATGTCTTTATTCAAGTTTCTTCCACTTTCAGGACAATAGGACATAGAGATAGTTCTCAAACTGGAAGCTGTTGATCGAGTGGGGTGAAGTGGGATAGGAAAGGAGTGGAGGCGGTGTTAATAGAAAAGTTAAAGATCATAAGTGATAGGAGTAGAATTAGGCCATTCGGCCCATCAAGTCTACTCTGCCATTCAATCATGGCTGATCTATCTCTCCCTCCTAACCCCATTCTCCAGAAGGGTTTCGGCCTGAAACGTTGCCTATTTCCTTCGTTCCATAGATGCTGCCGCACCCGCTGTGTTTCTCCAGCACTTTTGTCTACTTTCTTCCCATAACCCCTGACACACGTACTAATCAAAAATCTATCAATATCTGCCTTCAATATATCCACTGACTTGGCCTCCAAGGCAAAGAATTCCACAGATTCACCACCCTCTGACGAAAGAAATTCCTCCTCATCTTCTTCCTAAAAGAACATCCTTTAATTCTGAAGCTGTGACCTCTGGTCTTGGGCTCTCCCACTAGTGGAAGCATCCTCTCCACATCCACTGTATCCAAGCCTTTCACTATTCTGCAAGTTTCAATTCTGCAGGTCTCACCCTCATTCTTCTAAACTCCAGCGAGTACAGGCCCAGTGCCGACAAACGCTCATCATAGGTAAACCCACTCATTCCTGGGATCATTCTTGTAAACCTCCTCTGGACCCTCTCCAGAGCCGGCACATCCTTCCACAGACATGGTGGCCACAATTGCTCACAATATAGCTCGTGCTTTATTCTTTGGAGCGCAGGAGGATGAGTGGTGATCTTATAGAGGTGTACAAAATGATGTAGGGTAGCAGGCAGAATATAGGATTATTCAGTGAACTTCTTGTAACTTTGACTGCTGTCTACTGCCTCAGTGAAGTCCGCCGTGTGATTTTACCAGGTTGTATCCAAAACAATTAACTTCACTGTACCTCGGCACATGTGACTACAAAGTATCAATAAATCACTGCTTCACCTCAGCTCAAGTTCAATAGAATTTGCGTTAGATAGAGCTCTAGCGGCTAGTGGAATCAAGGGATACGGGGGAGAAGGCAGGCACGTGTTATTGATTGGGGATGATCAGCCATGATAAGTTTTTTTTGGCCTTCCATCACAGCAATGTGATGGATGTTTATGTAAAATGTAAATTATGTTGTGTCTGGGGTCTATTTGTTTGTAATGTATGGCTGCAGAAACGGCATTTCATTTGGACCTCGAAGGGCCGAATGGCCTCCTCCTATTTTCTATTTTCTAACTTCTTTCCAACCCTCACTGTCTACTTCAGTACAACTTCAACACCTTAAAATTATTTTTTTTAAGTTGCATTTAGCGATTCCATGGCCAGTTTGAGAATTATTTTGTGATTTTTTTAAAATTTGGTTTAATACCAGATACTAAATAAACACAGATTTGTATTAAATTCAGTGCTAGTCACACAGGAAGCAGTAAATTGTGTGCAGAAGTGCGTGTGTCCGGACTGGAGACTTCAACGACAGATACCCGCGTCAGGAGACTGTGTGCCCACTTTACTTTGTCAAGCCATGATTATTATTGCTAGAGCAAGCAATGGGAAAAGCTTGATACACATCTTAAATCTTGCTGGATTTAATTCCTTGGTTCCAACACAGAAATGGTCCTGAAGAGAGACACAAAATGCTGAACTCAGCGGGACGGGCAGCATCTCTGGAGAGAAGGAATGATGCCTGTCCCGCTGAGTTACTCCAGCATTTTGTGTCTATCTTCGGTTTAAACCAGCATCTGCAGTTCCTTCCAACACATAGAAATGGTCCTATTCCCTACAAGATCACAACCCCTTGTACTTCGGGAACTATTTTTAAATCAGTAGTCTTCTTGGATTTGTACAAGTAATGGGCAAACTTGCAATGCCTTTGATGTTCCTCTACCAGAGGAGGTAGTTGAGGCAGGGACTATCCCCACGTTTAAGAGACAAGTAGACAGGTACATGGATAGGACAGGTTTGGAGGGATATGGGCCAAACGCAGGCAGGTGGGACTAGTGTAGCTGGGACAGGTTGGCCAGTATGTGCAAGTTGGGCCTGTTTCCACACTGTGTCACTATGACTCTGACCATAAATTGATCAGCTAATGACTGAATGGCTGAGTAGACTCGATGGGCTGAATGGCCCAATTCTGCTCCTATCATTTATGAACTTAGAAACTTACGAACATTGGTGATTTGCAGACATTGATTAACCCCAATGTGCTAATGTTCGGAGAGTGCAAAAAATATTATTAGACGGGTTAAGATCTGTGTGCATTTTAAACAAAAAATATATATTTTGCACTTATTTTTGCCCCCAAAAAATTAGATGCCAGATGGCTCACAGGAGATCAGTAGTGAAAACTAGGCACCAGAATACAGCAGTTATTTCCCATCTTAGTTGACCTAACCCCATGTAAGATTTCCGCTGTGTTTTAACATGGCGACGAAAGGAATGGCTCAAGTATTCATAGTGAAAAAAATTATGCAGGCAAGTTATGGGAGGAAGAAAATAAAAGGCAAAACAGAGAAGTAGCAGAAAGATGGTTTAAGTAGAGAAACAAAGAGAAAAAACAAAGATCAAGTGATTATCTAAACAGATGATAAATTACATTCCATCCACAGATTTGCATCATGATTCTAATACATGGTCAAATTATACTTGGTGTCCTATAACTTCACCTTCTTCCTGATGGTTATACCCAAACTCTTCCTGATGGTTATACCCAAACTCTCCTGGAGTGGCAACATTCGGGAATAGGGTCCATTCACATTCAAAGCGTCCTCTGTCTCAGAGGAAAGGCAAATAACGAAGATAGTGGAAACTGTGAGCGGTCGGTCGGTCGGTCAGTTTCGACAGAAGCCCAGTATGGCGGACACAGTGAAACTGCCTCCTCGCCAAGGATACAGTTTTCCGGACGGTAGCTGTGTCAGCGATATCGTGATTAGCGGAGACGCAATTGATGTCTCCTCCCCATCTTGTTCCTTGTGGAAGAATCAAATAAATTGATTTATTCCCCCCCAAAAAAAAACCTGAAACGTTCTTGGTTTTCCCCCCCACATCAGGCGACAGCGTGGACTAGAGCTCCTCGCTCAAGAGTTCCACTTTCTCCGCATGCGCCGACATCTCCTTGTTCACCACCACGTTCTCCTTGCCCGCCAGTGTCTCCCGCAGTTTGTTCAGCTCGTACTCGTGAAGAATCTTCTGCGTCAGATACTTCTCCCGCTTGATCCGGGCCTTCACCTCGCTTGGAACGTCGGGAATCAAAGCCGCGATGGAAAATTTCACCAGGAAGACGACGTGCTGGATTGGAGCAGGGAAAAAAAAGGTCAAATCAGCAAGTTAAAATGAACCTTGCTAAGCCAGGCAACCCTTTGTGTGCTGGTCCTAGACAGATAGACAATAGGTGCAGGAGTAGGCCATTTGGCCCTTCGAGTCAGCACCGTCATTCAATGTGGTCATGGCTGATCATCCCCAATCAGTACCCCGTTCCTGCCTTCTCCCCATATCCCCTGATTCCGTTTCCGGATTGTCAAAGCTGCCACAGCCAGACATAAAAACAGTTTTTATCCACGAGTAGTTGCTCTACTCAACAGCCAAAAATCTGTAGCCTCCCTTTGATCTGGTATTTTGTTGGTTCACATGCTTGTTCAATGGTGTTTTATCATTAATGTTTTATTATTATTAATGTTTAGTGTTTTTTTTGAGTCATTCGTAACTGTTACTGTATGTCATGTTGTTACTTGTGGGCGGAGCACCAAGGCAAATTCCTTGTATGTGAATACTTGGCCAATAAACGTACTTACTTAGTCCCAAAGAGCTCTATCTAACTCTCTCTAGAAAGCATCCAGTGAACCGGCCTTCCGAGGCAGAGAATTCCACAAATTCGCAACTCTCTGGGTGAGAAAAGGTTTTTCCTCATCTCAGTTCTAAATGGCGAACCCCTTATTCTTAAACTGTGGGCTCTGGTCACAGAAGTGGGTCAGGCATTCCAATCGCTCCACTCTTTGAAACCTCTCAGACGTTACACAGTGAACGGTTCGATTGTAATTAAAGAAAAATAGACACAAATAGTTGGAGTAACTCAGCTTCTCTGGAGAAAAGGAATAGGTGACGTTTCGGGTCGAGACCCTTCGAAATTGTAATCGTGTATTGTCTTTCTGCAGGCTGGTTAGCACGCAACAAAAGCATTTCACTGTACCTCGTTACATGTGACGATAAACCAAACTAAAATTATGAAGGGGGAATATTGGAGGATGGAAGCCTGAATTAAGTGTACTTTGATGGAATTAAAATCTCAGCGGATACAGGCTTTCTGATTCCACACTGAAGGGAGATTCAAGTTTTCTAGACAATACAAATTATCAATAAAGAGAATTGGTATAAAAAAACTGCAGGTGAAGAAAAAAAAGTGAGAATAGGGCACAGAATGGTGGAATTTAGGGCAGCACGGTGGCGCAGAGGTAGAGTTACTACCTTACAGCGCCAGAGACCCAGGTTCGATCCTGACTACGGGTGCTGTCTGTATGGAGTGTGTATGTTCTCCCCGTGACCTGTGCGGGTTTTCTCCGGGTGCTCCGGTTTCCTCCCACACTCCAAAGACGCGCGGGTTTTTTTTGGTTAATTGGCTTCTGTAAATTGTCCACAGTTGCGTCTAGGATAGAAGTAGTGTCCGGGTGATCGCTGGTCTCCACGGACTCGGTGGGCCGAAGGGCCGGCCTGTTTCCGCGCTGTATCACTGAAGTCCCAAGACTTGCATTTCAAAAATGGAAGTTTAAAGTTGAGTATCATACCTCCATGATGATGATGAAGGCCATTTTTGCAGCCAGAATGTGCCAGAATTGCATGTTGTGTCTGTATTCAAAGCTGTGGCCAGGGGGGTAGCGATAATCCTTATACCTGGAACATTAAAAAAAGGGAATCAGTAATAACTTACGTGCAAAGTAGAAAAAGAATTGGACATCAAGTTATAAATGACAAAGTTTACCAAAATATGTTTTACTAGTACAAAGGACACAGAAATGTTGGAAGTAGCTCAGCGAGTCTTGCAAAACAAAGAATCCTTGTGGCACGGTGGCTCAGCGGTCGAGTTGGCCCCTTACAGCGCTCACAGCGCCAGAGGCCCGGGTTCGATCCCGACCACGGGTGCTGCCCGTACGGAGTTTCTACGTTCTCCCGCATTTCACCTGCATTTTTGTCTACCTTCGATTTTTCCAGCATCTGCAGTTCTTTCTTAAACATCTGTTTTACCAAATGATTTGCACGGTGGCACAGCGGTAGAGTTGCCGCCTCACAGCACCAGAGACCCGGGTTCGATCCCGACTACGGGTGCTGCCCTTACGGAGTTTCTACGTTCTCCCCGTGACCTGCGTGGGTTTCCTCCGGGTGCTCCGGTTTCCTCCCACACTCCAAAGACGCGCGGGATTGTCGGTTACTTGGCTTCTGTAAATTGTCCACAGTTGCGTGTAGGATAGAACTAGTGTCCGGGTGATCGCTGGTCTTCACGGACTTGGTGGGCCGAATGGCCTGTTTTCTCGCTTGTGTCTGTAAAACTATGACTGCATTTGCAGAGAACATTTCTTCATCGCTTACCTGCAAGATGTGATGTTGCCGTTGTACGATGACTTGACATCTAAGACGGAGGTGCTGGCGATCGACAGGCTGTTGTTGATGTATCCTTTCATTGGGTGTTCAAGATTTTCCGAATAGGCATACTTGTACACCAGGCGTGGGATCATATCGGATGTGAAAGCCACGATGAAAGCCTGGCGATTTGAAAGAAGGTACTGACTGGAATATTTCCGCATTAAATTACAACGTTAATGAAGAACATCTAAAACAAAGATTAAAGCTATAATAACTCTGTGTTATGGCCCTGTCCCACTGTACGAGCTCATCCAAGAGCTCTCCCGAGTTAAAAAAAAAAAATCTAACTCGTGGTAAGCACGTAGAATGTACGTAGTGGGTACGTCGGAGCTCGGGACGTCTCTTAGCGGCTCGTAACGCTAACGGCTGGTATCCGGGAAACGCGGTAAGCTCATGAAGACTCGTGAAGGTTTTTCAACATGTTGAAAAATGTCCACGAGAGCCCAGAGTATCTACGAGCGGCCATTACCATAAATCTCTGAGTTCGAATCAGGGCAAACTCGGGAGAACTCTTTGAATGAACTCGTACAGTGGGACAGGGGCATCAGAGCCAGAGAGTCCTTATGGGTCGGTCCCACTTAGGCGATTTTTCAGCGGACTGCGACCTTTAAGCGAACTGGAATGGTGACTGTTAGAGTGGAACACACACACACACGCACACATCGCAAAGGCGGGGGGCCAGGGAAAGCGGGGGGGAGCGCTGTCTGAAATTCACACGGTGCAAAGCCAAGGTGATACAGACACACACCGCGATGAACGGGAAGGTTAAGACGGCTAGCACAGTGTATGTTAAGTCCTTTAAAAGAGCGGAGAGGGGTAAGGCGGAGAGAAGGGGGGAGAAGGGTGGAGAGAAGGGGGGAGAGAAGGGGGGAGAAGGGGGGAGAAGAGAAGGAGTGGAGACACTTTTAAGAAGCCAGACAACTTTTAATAAGCCAGAGATACACAGCTGTGAAGATTGTTGGCCATTACCGGTTGGTTTTCCTTGGTTCTGAAAACTCGTGCTTACGTTTTTTTCCCCCAGTGAGCCAATTAGAATGGCCAAGGCGATTAACTAAAACTACCTGCGGCTACCTGGACTACCTACCTCGACATGTCGACCCCACTACCACTGCACCTACGACTACACGATTATCGATTTTTGCCATTGGCGACCAATTGACCCATTGTATCCCTGACCCACTGAGTGCCTCTGAACTAAACGTTAAACATCTTGGCGCCCAGGGCTCTTTGGCAAGGAGGTGACTTACGTTAATGACGACAGAGACGATGGCCACACTGTTGAGTATTTGTTGCCATATCCCGATACTGTGGGCCTTGGCTGCCATTGGCCTCCGGAACTGCGTGATGAACTTCCATGCGTCCACGCGGATCTCGATGATGTTGTTCAGCAGCGCGAGGACGGGAGCCAGAGGAAACGAGGCAACAAATAGCGTCACAAACCCAAACTGGATCACTGCAAAACAAGCAACAAAGGCATCAATAGACAATAGGCAATAGGTGCAGGAGTAGAGGCCATTCGGCCATTCGAGCCTGCACCGCCATTCAATGTGATCATGGCTGATCATCCCCAATCAGTACCCCGTTCCTGCCTTCTCCCCATATCCGCTATTTTTAAGAGCCCTATCTAGCTCTCTCTTGAAAGCATCCAGAGAACCGGCCTCCACCGCCCTCTGAGGCAGAGAATTCCACAGACTCACAACTTTCGGTGCGAAAAAGTGTTTCCTCGTCTCCGTTTTAAATGACTCACCCCTTATTCTTAAACTGTGTGGCCCCTGGTTCTGGATTCCTCCGACATCGGGAACATGTTTCCTGCCTCTAGCGTGTCCAAACCCTTAATAATCTTATACGTTTCAATGAGATCTCCTCTCATCCTTCTAAACTCCATAGTGTACAAGTCCAGCTGCTCCATTCTCTCAGCATATGACAGTCCCGCCATCCCGGGAATTAACCTGGTAAACCTACGCTGCACTCGCTCGGAAACAATCATCCCAGGAACGAGTGGTTTAACCTATGATGAGCGTTTGTCGGCACTGGGCCTGTACGATTCGAATATACCTTATTTATCCCTAGATAAAAGTGAAGCAAATATAGTTACAACCTCCCATTAGTTGAAGCAGCTACTCCATACACCCTAGACACAAGGAACTGCAGATGCTGGTTTGCAAAAGACACAAAGTGCTGGAGTAACCCAGTGGGCCAGGCAGCATCTCTGGAGAACATGGATAGGTGAGATTTTGTTTCGACACCTGAAACTTCTGAATGAAGGACCCGAACCAAAACGCCACCTATCCATGTTCTCCACAGATGCTGCAGAGTGTGTAGGATGGTGCTAGTATACTGGGGGATCTCTGGTCATAAGGAATAGGAGTAGAATTAGGCCATTCAGCCCGTCAAGTCTACTCCGCCATTTAATCATGGCTGATCTATCTCTCCCTCCTAAAGTAAGTAGAGATGAGGAAAAACCTTTTCTCACCCAGGGAGTTGCGAATTTGTGGAATTCTCTGCCTCGGAAGGCAGGTTCACTGGATGCTTTCTAGAGAGAGTTAGATAGAGCTCTTTGGGACTAAGTAAGTAAGTTTATTGGCCAAGTATTCACATACAAGGAATTTGCCTTGGTGCTCCGCCCACAGGTAACAACATGACATCCAGTGACAGTTATGAATGACTCAGTAAACACTAAACATTAATAATAATAAAACATTAATGATAAAACACCATTGATCAAGCATGTGAACCAACAAAACCCCATTCTCCTGCCTTCCCCCCATGACCTCTGACACCCGTACTAATCAAGAAGGCACGGACTCAGTGGACGGAAGGGCCTGTTTCCAGGCTGTGTCTTTAGAGAGTCCGAAAGACTTCCTGCAGCACAGATTAATTCTCTTACCACCACCTTTGTGAAGTACCAGGTTTCCAGCTCACAGCTCCACGCTGCTTGCAGAGCAACTCCAAACCACTAGAGGGAGCATTTGGTCCAAAGCAAGACCAAGCTTGAGTTCCATTCCCAGTCCAAATAATCCACAATAATGGGCCAACAGTTAAAGGAACCAAAGATTCTCAGCTACAAGGGATAAAACAGTTGAGACTTAACAACTTTTGGGGCGGCACATGGGCGTCAGAGACCCCGGTTCGATCCTGACCACAGGTGCCGCCGTCTGTACGGAGTTTGTACGTTCTACTCGTGACCCGTGTGGGTTTTCTCCAGGTGCTCTGGTTTCCTCCCACACTCCAAAGACACACAGGTTTGTAGGTTATTTGTCTTTGGTAAAGATTATAAGTTGTTCCCAGTGTATCCATGTCCTCCAGTGATGCAGCCCGACCCGCTGTGTTACTCCAGCACTTTGTGTTTCTTTTACTCGTGAGCAGTTTCAGTTTAGTGCATAGACACAAAAAGCTGGAGTGACTCAGTGGGACGGGCAGTATCTCTGGAGAGGAGGAATGGGTGACGTTTCGGGTCAAGACCTTTCTTCAGACTCAGACTCAGTCTGAAACGCCACACATTCCTTCTCTCTGGAGATGCTGCCTGGCCCACTGAGTTACTCCAGCTTTTTGTGTCTATCTTCAGTTTAAACCAGTATTTGCAGTTCTTTCCTCAGTTACGTTTATTGTCAGTGAGGCTCAAACGAAACTCCGTTTCCACAGCCATATAAACAAAGACAATTCCTACAAGACATACACACGTCAATTTACACAAACATCCATCTCCTCCTCACTGTGATGGAAGGCAAAGTCTTTTCTCCCCTACACCATTTCTCTCCCAATGTCGAAGCCCCAGGCGGGCGATGGTAAGTCTCACGGCCATTTTAGGCCGCGCCGGGCGATGTATGGCCCCGCTCCAGGTCTAAACGTCACGAAGTTGGAGCCCCCGGCGGGCGCTGGAATGTCCCGTAGCCATTAAAGCCGCGCCGGGCGATGCACGGCCCCGCTCCGGGTCGTTCCAACCCTGCGACACGGGCGGGAGAAGTCGCGATGCGGGAGCTCCGAAAAGCGGTCTCCCGCCCGGACTCACAAGCTCCCGATGTCCCGACAGTCCACAGATTTGCAGCTGGAGCCTCCGAGCTCCGGAGTCGGGCCACCGCAGCGAGCCACCACCGCTCCCTACGCTCCGAGGCCGGCCAGCCCCACGATGGTGAGTAGTCCGCAGGCTCCGCCACTGGAGCCCCCGGATCGTTCCGGTTGGAGGCCACTCCACGGTGCTAGGCCCCAACGACAACGGAGACCCGACAGGAAAAAGGTCAGGTCTCCCGGACAGGGAAGAGATTTTTTTAAGTTTCCCCCTTTCCCCACATATACACAGTTAAAAACAGCACTAAAACACACGAACAACTACATTTAACTAGACAAAAAATAAAAAAAAGACAGACAGGCTGTAGGGGGCGCTGCAACAGGTGAGTCACGCAGCCACATGTACCCAGGTACTACCCAGGTAGTCCCAACTGTCTCCTCCCCTTCTCAGCTCTCCCTCAGCCCTTTGATTTTACTTCGGAGTCACGTGAGTGATTCCGTGAAGAAGCCCGTCCCAGGACGCGTTGCGGCATTACGTTTTCGGCATGCAAAGCGGCAGCCGGGAGTCAGGGCTCCCGAAGAAAACGAGAGAGAATCTAAGTTTAGGTAAGTACTTACCTTTTCCTTTTACAGCCCCTTTGCGTCTGCTTGTTTTTTCCCGCAGGGACGTGCAAGCGGCCCCCTTGGACTCTGGCAGGAGTTTCCCGTTCGAGGGAGGGGAGGAAAGACGCTACCAGGGAGACAGAGCGCCGGCGGACCATGAATGGGACCTGTGCCGGTGCCGAGAAAATCTCCCCAGGGGCTACAGCTGACAGCTGGAAGACGGCGCTAGCGCTCTGTTGGGGGTTCCCCTTAGTCCTCGCTCGCTCTCCACGCACTGTCCAGGTGAGGCAGGCAGGCAGGCGGGCGGGAGGAGGCTTCCGACATTTACGGAGCCGTTAGGGGAACCCACTGTGCAGAGCTGGCGTGGAGTACGCTGCAGCCCGAGTGCAGGTGAGCAGCAGCCCGAGTACAGGGAGAGCGAGGTCCGCTAATCAGCGGCCCGCTCCCGACTCTGCACTAAGACCGCCAGCATCAGCTGGGGGCTGAGGGGGGAAATATGCTGCACCTGCCCGCTCAAGAGAGAGTCAGGGCAGCAACAGGCGGTAGGACCGCTTAGCGGGCGGTCCGCAAACCCGACATCGGGACCGAGCCAGCCCGCTAGCACCTGACCACGTCAACGGCAAAAGGGAGCGGGCTGGATGTGTGGAAAACCCGGCAGTGGAATGACATTGGACTGGGAAGTCTCTCCACCCAGGAGGGGGAGAGACAGCTGCCTGAGCTGCAGGAACGACTCTTGGGCATTGGAAAGGTGAGTTTGCAGTTGTGTTTTATTACAGAGTTCAGGAACACAACGCAGAACTCGCAAAGAGGAACTGCCCCGCTCCAACTCTACCAGCGGGGCAGCAACCGGCGGCAGCGTCGCTCGTAGAGCGTTTTTTCGCTATCCCTGAGACCGAGCCAAGCCAGTCTCGCCATAGCCTACACGGCGGACTGGGAAAGCGGACAGGAAGCAAAACGGCCGGTCGTCTCCGACTTGTCGGAGGTGGGGGGGAAATGTCCACCCCAAAGCGGGGGAGAGACAGCCGCCTAAGCTGCATCCAGCAGCTATTGGAGGGGATGGTCTACCGAGAGCAGCAGCGCTCTCGGACAGACAGGACAGGCGCCCCCTCCATGGTGCTGAGTCCGGCACCTCCCTTTGCGACCTCGGACCAGGAATGGGAGGTTAGCATCGGTGACCAGGGGCAGGCTGGTCTGAGTATGGGGCAGGCGGAAGGAGCCAAAGAGAGCAGGGTGTGCAGGAAGAGCTGCTGGGGGTCGTAAGCCGATTCGTCGCTACCCCACGGGTTGGAGCAACACTGGAGCCAAGGATGGCTGACAGCATTAACCATCTCTCCAACAAACCACTGCGGGAGAAGGTGCTCGCCCAAGTGCTTGAGGAGCACACAGCCCCGGATAATTGTGAGGCTCTCAAGGTCAAGAGCCTCAATCCTCAAATATGGGGCAACGTGGGGGGACCGATTCGGACACAGGAGGTCGAACTCCAGCGCATACTTCGCCTCCTCACGGCGGCTATAACAGCCCATGCGCGGGGTGTCGAGACCGTAGATATGACATCTCACCAACAGGATGTCCTGGCACTCATGTGCACGACACAATATGAGCTGAATAACCTGAGAAGAGACAACATCAGGCCGGCCCTCAATCCTAAATTTGCAGGATTATGCAAAACTCCATCAGTAGAGACCGACTCATTTTTTATTTGGGAAGGACTTGAACAAACAGCTCAAAGAGATGGAGGAGGCGTCTAAGACCTTTAGCCTCATGAGGGCACCACCGGCAGCGAACATACCAAAGCTCTTCATTCCACCCAGGCGGCAGCACACCACTGTATCTACCAGTCGGCGTCCCGAATATGCGACTGGTCAAAGCTTGGGGCCGCACTATCCCCAGAAACCTTTTTAGGTCAGGGCCTGCAGCGGACCCCCTGGAAAATGCGCCTCCCCCCAACATCGCCAGTACATCGACAGGGAAGAACACTCAAAAAGAAAAAACACAACCCCGCCAATATCCATGGAGGTAGGTGGGTCTGGTTCCTACCAGCAAATAGAGCGCTTTCTTGGACTATCTTGGCTTTCATATTAATTCAGTCCACGTAACTTTAATGTTGCCAAGAGACAACATAGTTGAATTGGCACAAACAAAGAACAAATTAATGGTCAAACTACCAACTACTCGACAAATAACAGAGTAATTGGGGGAAATGGTACCATTTTTTCTGTCTACATGATTCAGATGTTAGTATCAAAATCAACATATAGGTTGTCATTGAGCATCTCATGAAGTTACCCACTGAAATAATATCAGAAAGACAGTGGTGGGGTTACCACTTATACTGGGCATTAAGTATCTAAAAAATTGCTCGGGTGAAAATTATGAGTTTAAGCACTTGCATGTATGGGTATAAATAAGACTACACTATGGAGGTGGCCTATATTAACCATATGGCAGCATAAAGTCGGTATCATATGACAAGTTGGTCAAAACAATTTGGCAATGGTATATCCATAGAGGTATTGGACTATCAACAACTTACCTGCCTGGTAAGCAAAATAAGGTGACAGACACCAGGTCACATAAAAGTAAGGACAACATCAATTAGATGTTTTCATATAAAGTTTAACAAAACTATCAAGCTATATGATGCAACAGATATTAATGCATTTTCATTGTCGCTGTACTGTACACTGACAATGACAATTAAAATGGAATGTGAAACTGATATCGATTATTTGCATTAACGCTATATCACCAGGTGTTTGGGGATGTCCTATGTATGTCGCGGGGGGAAACCAGACCCTGGGCAAGTGGAATCCTCATTAAAACATTTCTCTGGAACAGATAGTTCCAGCAGAAAGATCGTCAGCTATATATATTAGCTTTTCTGGCCTATAGGTCATGTTGTCATTCAAGAATGTATTTATAATATTGATAGACAAATGCGTTCACGCAGCATTGGTGAAATTAATTTTATGTATTTTCCCTTCTGCCTCACCAATCGAGAACAACGCACAGTACAAAAGGATTCTGCTTCAGGTATTTGATAGTACCTGACGGACTTACGCAGGCCTTGTTTCACTTCACGCCATAACATGGTTGTTGGAACTTGGATGGTGTTTTTCCAGTACCCAGAATTATTAATATCGGAGCCGGGCACAAATCTACTGTGCCATGAGAAATAAGCTCCTGAGCTGCAGATTCTGCGCAAACCTCTGGGACTGGGATTGTTATACTGAATAATCGACACCATGTCAGCATCCTTTTGAACATCCACTGGACTACAACACTTGTCCAGCATCAAGAGAAGTACTGCAAGGATAAAGGGGAAAACCTACTCATCCGAATCAGGTACTACGAACTGGAATTCCTGGAGAACCTTCATCATGATGAAGGATTCGGCTACAGTGCCATCAACACAGCTAGAATTGCCCTGCCTGTTCTTTTTCAAAACAGCTACAGGACAACAGGCCATGGGGTCACTGGCTGGTGGTAATGAAGGGTATTAAAACTCTAAACCCCTAGACAATGTACACCTATATATGGGATGTCACAGTGGTTAACCACACTTCAGGGGATCCCACCAGCCAGAGTCCAAAACCTGAACCTTCTATGCACTAAAAACATATGTTAAAGGTACATGGAGCAGCACAGAGGGTCCAGTCACTACTCCTATTTCAACTGGACACCATGCTCACAGCTTCAGACCAGATCTCTATCATTTGTCCAGGGAATGGTCAAACCAGACCAGGAATACTTTATCCAGTCATAAAATCCGGGCTTACCCGCCAGAGAACACGGTAATGTACCAAGACCCTTTTTTACCTTACATAGACACAACCTAATTATGCGAGGGAGATGAAAAGCCTTGTGGGTTGGTTACAAAAAACCTTGTGGTCGGGTAACAAGCCTTTTTTGAAATGGCTCAAGCAGGTTAAAGCTCTTGGGATAAAACTAACATGTCAAAGTTGTCATCCCACAGGAGAAGCTTCCACGTCAACGGCAAAAGAATGGACGTACCTATAAACCACATCCTGGCTCCAGCAGAATAGTGGGGGTAAACGTTCAGAGAGAAATAAATTATAAACTGTTGACAAAACCTGTGTTTATTTGCAGGAAGATTCCAATCTGCAAATATTCAAATTAGCCAAGGGGAGCATTTTTTAAAATTCTTCAGTGTTATTGTAAAATACCATGGGTTTTTCTATAAACAGAATCATTGGTTGATTATGATAACACGCTTCCTCCCTCAAAGGCTTCGGCAGCGAGTGATATAAACTGTTACACGGTTTGAAATCACAGAGCTTTGAAATCTTCACGGAATCACTCACGTGACTCCGAAGTAAAATAGTAAGATTAAACGAGAACTTACCAGTTTGAAGTTTGATCTGTATTTTATGAGGAGTTACGATGAGGGTTTACGTGCCCTCCGCTCCCACCCTCATTACATGGATCAAACTGATAATTGATGTCTCTTTGTTCTTTACTATGTTACTTCAAATACGTGTCTGTCTGTGATTCCACACCGCTGCTTTGAAGTTATGCCGCAACGCGTCCTGGGACGGGCTTCTTCACGTAAACCCTCATCGTAACTCCTCATAAAATACAGATCAAACTTCAAACTGGTAAGTTCTCGTTTAATCTTACTATTTTCCAGCATCTGCAGTTCCTTCTTAAACAGTGAAATGTAGGATTGATTCTGGCCGAATATATCGGCATTCCATGACAAACCCCACCCTGCCAGCATCGCTCCTGCCCAGATATCAACTTCACTCACCCATCTCCAGATATTCATAGAAGAGGCCAAACTGGCCCATGTCCTGCAAGTCATGGTCTTGTTCCCAGCGTGAGTACAGACGCTCCGGATGGTGCCTGGCTTTCCGGCTCACCCACCAGTTCTTAATCCAGCTGTGGAGACAGCAGACAACAACATGTGTAGGAGAGAACTGCAGGTGCTGGCTTAAATCGAAGGTAGATCACAAAACTGCTGGAGTAACTCTGCAGGACAGGCGGCATCTCTGGAGAGAAGGAATGGGTGACGTTTCAGGTCTGAGGAAGGGTCTGGACCCAAATCGTCACCGGTTCCTTCTCTCCAGAGATGCTGCATGTTGGGGAAGTCCAGGACAAGGGGTCACAGCTTAAGGATAAGGGGGAAATCCTTTAAAACCGAGATGAGAAGAACTTTTTTCACACAGAGAGTGGTGAGTCTCTGGAACTCTCTGCCGCAGAGGGTAGTCGAGGCCAGTTCATTGGCTATATTTAAGAGGGAGTGAGATGTGGCCCTTGTGGCTAAGGGGATCAGAGGTTATGGAGAGAAGGCAGGTACGGGATACTGAGTTGGATGATCAGCCATGATCATATTGAATGGCGGTGCAGGCTCGAAGGGCCGAATGGCCTACTCCTGCACCTAATTTCTATGTTTCTATGTCCCGCTGAGTTACTCCAGCAACTTCTGATCTACTTTTGATACACAACAGCATTGTATATTAATGATTTGGACAGGCGGGCGGGGGGGGGGGGGTGTTGAAGGGAACGGGTTCAGTAGCGTTGGGGAAACGGGTGAGCGGTGGAATCTTTCGTTGGGGGTCCTCACCGTTGGGGAAGCAGACTCAATGGGTCTGCACTTGGTCTCGTAATTCATACTTACGGCAAAAGTGACTCCTGCATGTTACCCCAAATTTGTTTTCCTGCCATGATGATGGTCAACTGGGTGGTCAACTCGATCAGACAGCCACCAGGGTCACACTGTCACAGCGGCCCGACAGAGAGCAAAAGGGAGAAAGACAACATTAGTATGCAAGAAGGAACTGCAGATGCTGGTTTAAACCCAAGATAGACACAAAAAGCTGGAGTAACTCAACCGGTCAGGCAGCATCTCTGGAGAGAAGGAACATGTGATGTTTCGGATCTAAACCCTTCTTCAGACTTCATGTTTGCAATCGAGTTATTTACAGTGTATAGAGGAGACATGTTGAGGGAATAACGTTTAGTGCAAAGTAAAGCCAGTAAAGTCCGATCAAGGATTGGCCGAGGGTCTCTAATGAGGTAGATAGTAGTTCAGGACCGCTCTCTGGTTGTGGTAGGATGATTCAGTTGCCTGATAACAGCTGGGAAGAAACTGTCCCTGAATCTGGAGGTGTGCGTTTTCACACTTCTGTACCTCTTGCCTGATGGGAGAGGGGAGAAGAGGGAGTGGCCAGGGTGTGACTCGTCCTTGATTATTCTGCTGGCCTTGCCGAGGCAGCGTGAGGTGTAGATGGAGTCAACGGGAGGAAGATAGGCACAAAATGCTGGAGTAACTCAGCGGGACAGGCGACGCCAATGCCTTCGCTCCGTAGATGCTGCCGCACCCGCTGAGTTTCTCCAGCTTTTTTAAAATCTGTTCTACATGATCGGTTCTACCTTTTCCGTGAATTCCACCCCCCTTGGTGTCAAACTCACAAGAGATCAAGGTTCCGTAGGGCCTGTAGACCACTGTGTCTGTGCAACAATGAATTACTCTTTGACAGCGAGGGTTCAGGCCAACATATATTTTGGTCTCCAAATCTGAGGAAGGACATTATTGCCATAGAGGGAGTGCAGAGACAGTTCACCAGACTGATTCCTGGGATGGCAGGACTGTCTTATGAAGAAAGACTGGATAGACTTGGTTTATACTCTCTAGAATTTAGGAGATTGAGAGGGGATCTTATAGAAATTTACAAAATTCTTAAGGGGTTGGACAGGCTAGATGCAGGAAGATTGTTCCCGATGTTAGGGAAGTCCAGGACAAGGGGTCACAGCTTAAGGATAAGGGGGAAATCCTTTAAAACCGAGATGAGAAGAACTTTTTTCACACAGTGGTGAATCTCTGGAACTCTCTGCCACAGGGGGTAGTTGAGGTCAGTTCATTGGCTATATTTAAGAGGGAGTTAGATGTGGCCCTTGTGGCTAAGGGGATCAGGGGGTATGGAGAGAAGGCAGGTACGGGATACTGAGTTGGATGATCAGCCATGATCATATTGAATGGCGGTGCAGGCTCGAAGGGCCAAATGGCCTACTCCTGCACCTAATTTCTATGTTTCTATGTTTTTATCTCTATCTTAAATTCATCTTCAAACTGACTACAAGACAATCCTTAGTAATCCTCAACATCATCCCAGCAGTCCGACAGTCAAAGAAGACAGCAAGGATTTTGAGTCATCCAGGGATATAACTGAAGGTAGACATTAAAAGCTGGAGTTAAACCCCCGTCCCATGGTACGAGTTCATTCCAAGAGCTCTCCCGAGTTTGCCCTGATTCGAACTCAGAGATTTACGGTAATGGCCACTCGTCGGTACTCGGGGCTCTCGTGGACATTTTCAACATGTTGAAAAATCTTCACGAGTCTTCCCGTGCTTACCTGCCGTTAGCGAGTCTTCCCCGAGTGCCTGCCGTTAGCATTACGAGCCGCTAAGAGACGTCCCCGAGTTCTGCCGTACCCGCTACGTTCATTCTCCGTGTTTACCACGAGTTTGATTTTTTTTAAACTCGGGAGAGCCTTTGGAATGAACTCATACCGTGGTACTGGACTTTAACTCAGCGGGACAGGCAGCATCCCTGGAGAGAAGGAGTGGGTGAAGATTCGGGTCCCTTCTTCAAAACTGTTGAAAGTTAACTTTCCTGTTTCCCTCTTCAGTTTTTTTTTGTGTGAATTTTTTTTTCACACAGAGAGTGGTGAATCTGTGGAACTCTCTGCCACAGAAGGTAGTTGAGGCCAGTTCATTGGCTATATTTAAGAGGGAGTTAGATGTGGCCCTTGTGGCTAAAAGGATGAGGGGGTATGGAGAGAAGGCAGGTACGGGATACTGAGTTGGAAAGTCAGCCATGATCATATTGAATGGCGGTGCAGGCTCGAAGGGCAGAATGGTCTACTCCTGCACCTATTTTCTATGTGAACCGGTCTCCACCACCCTCTGAGGCAGAGAATTCCACAGACTCACAACTCTCTTTTAACTCTGAGGCTACGACCTCTAGCCCTGGACTCTCCCACTAATGGAAACATCCTCTCCACATCCAGGCCTTTCACTATTTGGTAAGTTTCAATCAGATCCGCCTCATCCTACTGAACTCCAGCGAGTGAAGAAGGGTCTCGACCCGAATCATCGCCTATTTCCTTCGCTCCATAGATGCTGCCACGCCCGCTGAGTTTCTCCAGCAATTTTGTCTACCTTCCAGCGAGCCATACGTGTCATAGATTGGAGGAGAGAAGGTGTCGTAGAATGGGGTATTAGATGTGATTGGAGATTTGGTTCTGTGGCTAGCCTGGTCGCCTGGGTAGGGCACCGATACAGCGCGGAAATAGGCCCTTCGGCCCATCGAGTCTGTGCCGACCAACGATCGCCGCACTCGTTCCCACGAAGGGCCTCGGTCGCGACGGCAATATATCGCCTGCCCGAATATCCTACCTCCTCACTCCTCCACGAACCGAATAGGAAGTTGTACTTTCCAGGGTAGCCCAGGAACTTGCCCTTGAAGAAGGCGACATAGAAACAGGAAGAGTAGTAGTTGACAAACTGGAAGAGGAACATCTTCATCGTTAGCCGGTTCTCGTACTCAAAGTGAGTCTTGGGGATCTCTGGTGAATCAAACACAAAATTAAACAGTCTGATTAAATGCAGAGTTGCTGCCTCACAGCGCCAGAGACCCGGGTTCGATCCTGACTGCGGGTGCTGTCAGTACGGAGTTTGCACGTTCTCCCCGTGACCTGCGTGGGTTTCATCCGAGAATTAGTTTAGTTCTGTAATATGTTTAATTGTCTGCCACAGGAGGCCGATTCACTGGATGTTTTCAAGAGAGTTACGGCTCTGTCCCACGGTACAAGTTCATTCCAAGAGCTCTCCCGAGTTTAAAAACAATCAAACCCGTGGTAAGCACGGAGAATGAACGTAGCGGGTACGTTGGAGCTCGGGGACGTCTCTTAGCGGCTGGTAACGCTAACTAACGGCAGTTAAGCTCGGGAAGACTCGTGAAGATTTTTCAACATGTTGAAAATGTCTACAAGAGCCCCGAGTACCGACGAGTGGCCATTACCGTAAATCTCCGAGTTCGAATCAGGGCAAACTCGGGAGAGCTCTTGGAATGAACTCGTACCGTGGGACAGGGGCATAAGATTTAGCTCTTAGGGCTAAAGGAATCAAGGGATATGGGGAGAAAGTAGGGACGGGGTACTGATTCTAGATGATCAGCCATGAACATATTGAATGCCGGTGCTGGCTTGAAGGGCCGAATGGCCTCCTCCTGCACCTAATTTTCGATGTTTTCTATGTTTTCTTCTAGTTTTGTTCTCCTTCCTCCCACACTCCAAAGACGTACAGGTTTGCAGCTTAATTGGCTTGGTATAAATGTAAATAGTCCCTAATTGCGAGTTTAGGTTAGTGTTTTAGTGTGCGGGGATCGCTGGTCGATGCAGACTATATAACCATATAACAATTACAGCACGGAAACAGGCCATCTCGGCCCTACAAGTCCGTGCCGAGCAACTTTTTTCCCCTAGTCCCACCTGCCTGCACTCATACCATAACCCTCCATTCCCTTCTCATCCATATGCCTATCCAATTTATTTTTAAATGATACCAACGAACCTGCCTCCACCACTTCCACTGGAAGCTCATTCCACACCGCTACCACTCTCTGAGTAAAGAAGTTCCCCCTCATGTTACCCCTAAACTTCTGTCCCTTAATTCTGGTCATGTCCTCTTGTTTGAATCTTCCCTATTCTCAAAGGGAAAAGCTGATCCACATCAACTCTGTCTATCCCTCTCATCATTTTAAAGACCTCTATCAAGTCCCCCCTTAACCTTCTGCGCTCCAGAGAATAAAGACCTAACTTATTCAACCTTTCTCTGTAACTTAGTTGTTTAAACCCAGGCAACATTCCAGTAAATCTCCTCTGCACTCTCTCTATTTTGTTGACATCCTCGGTGGGCCGAAAGGGCCAGTTTCCGCGCTGTATTTCTGAACTAAAATCACCGCCATCCATCACGGGACAACGTGACATCGTGCGTGTCCCAGTGGGGAATATTTCTAGTGAGCGTCCCTTCTGTCGGGCAGCATCTGTGGAGAACGGCGATAGCTCTTTTGCAAACGGCAGCAAAACGTTTCATAGTGTTGTGCGTACATGACTATAATGGGCCTGTCCCACTTAGGCGATTTGTTGGGCCGCTACAGGCGACTGGCGAACAATTTTCAACATATTGAAACATTTTCGGCGAAAGTGGGAACAATTTTTGCAGCTGTGGGTTGTCGTAGGTTGTCATAGGGGTGAATTCCATTAAAACTAGTCCCTGGCAGACGCCTGAAGAGTCGCCTAAGTGGGACCGGCCATAGACAATAGACAATAGGTGCAGGAGTAGGCCATTCGGCCCATCGAGCCAGCACCGCCATTCAATGTGATCATGGCTGATCATCCCCAATCAGTACCCCGTTCCTGCCTTCTCCCCATATCCCCTGACTCCGCTATCGCTAAGAGCCCTATCCAACTCTCTCTTGAAAGCATCCAGCGAAGCGGCCTCCACCGCCCTCTGAGAATCATTGGGGGTCAGGTATTCACAGTTGGGATCCACAAAGACTCCTCACACCCTTGTAATCTCTGGAACTCTCTGCCACAGAGGGTAGTTGAGGCCACAGTTCATTGGCTATATTTAAGAGGGAGTTTGATGTGGCCATTGTGGCTAAGGGGATCAGGGGGTATGGAGAGAAGGCAGGTACGGGATACTGAGTTGGATGATCAGCCATGATCATATTGAATGGCGGTGCAGGCTCGAAGGGCCGAATGGCCTACTCCTGCACCTATTTTCTATGTTTCTATGTTTCTAAGTCTGTTCGAACTCCTACCTTCCGGCAGACGTTACAAGGCCTTCTATGCCCGCACCTCCAGACGTAGGAACAGCTTCATCCACAGAGCTATCGCTGCTCTGAACCGGCCCTGCTGAGTGCCCCCCCCCCCCCCCCCCCCCCTCCCCCCCACGAATTGTATTCACGCACATCGACCCAGCACGGACATATTTGCACTTTAGACTGTGTTACTGTTCTTTTTATAAAATATATATCATGTTTCTCGTGGTATCAAAATAGAAACATAGAAATTAGGTGCAGGAGTAGGCCATTCGGCCCTTCGAGCCTGCACCGCCATTCAATACGATCATGGCTGATCATCCAACTCAGTATCCCGTACCTGCCTTCTCTCCATACCCCCTGATCCCTTTAGCCACAAGGGCCACATCTAACTCCCTCTTAAATATAGCCAATGAACTGGCCTCAACAACCCTCTGTGGCAGAGAGTTCCAGAGATTCACCACTCTCTGTGTGAAAATGTTATTAGTTGTTCAAGTTATGACTATTGGATGGAAGCTGCGTAACAAATCTCCTATGTGCAATGACAATAAAATATAGTATTAGTATTATTAATAATATTATTGCTCAGACGTACCCAGGTCGGTGATCCAGATGGCCACCCTCTCGTAGAAGTAGTTGAGGATCATGATGATGATGAAGTTGAGGATGGAGGCAGTGACGCTGGTCACCATCTGCGGGGTGAACAAGGTGCCGATGTACTTCACATTCTTCATGCTCCCCGTGATCTTGGCGAAGGAGGCGTACATGGACAGCCGATACACGATCACCGCAATGATACAGATCAGGATTAGAAAGATCTACGCAAGAAGAGAGACACACATTCGGTCCAGTTTACCATCACGTGTACAGCGAGAAGCTTTTTGTCGCTTGCTAACCAGTCAGCGGAAAGACAATACACCATCACAATCGAGCCGTTTACAGTGTGCAGGTAGATACATAATAAGCGAATAGCCTTTAGTGCAAGGTAAACTCCGATCAAAGGTAGTCCGAGGGTCACCAATGAGGTACATAGTAAGTCATAAGGAATAGGAATAGAATTAGACCATTCAGCCCATCAAGTCTACTCCACCATTCAATCATTGCTGATCTATCTCTCCCTCCTAACCCCATTCTCCTGCCTTCTCCCCATAACCTCTGACACCTGGTAGTTCAGGACCGCTCTCTGGTTGTGGTGGGACGGTTCAGTTGCCTGATAACAGCTGGGAAGAAACTGTCCCTGAATCTGAAGGTGTGCGTTTTCACACTTCTGTACCTCTTGCCAGATGGGAGAGGGGAGAAGAGGGAGTGGCCGGGGTGCGACTGGTCCTTGATGATGCTGCTGGCCTTGCCGAGGCAGCATGAGGTGTAGATGGAGTCAATAGAAGGGAGGCTGGTGTGCGCGATGGTCTGGGCTGCATCTAAAATCCGCTGCACAATAATATTGACCCAAGATAGACACTGAGCGCTGGAGTAATGTCTGATGCACCTTGGCCAATCACACTCAATTGGTGGTCTGTATTAACTGTGTGAATTTAGGAGAACACAGTGATTATTGCTGCCCTCAGTAGCTACAGTTCATTTAGATTAGTTTAGAGATACAGCGTGGGAACAGGCCCTTCAGCCCACCGTGTCCATGCCGACCAGCGATCCCCACACATTAACACCACCCGAAACACACTAGGGACAATTTTACATCTGTCCGGGAACATTACCATCTGGTTTGGGAATTGCTCTGCCAAGGACAAGAAGGCTCTGCAGAGAGTAGTGCGTTCGGCCGAACGCACTATGGGAACTTCGCTCACCCCCCTGCAGGAACTATACAACAGGAGGTGCAACTCCAGATCAAATAAAATCATGGGAGACCCCTTCCACCCCTGCAACGGACTGTTCCAGCTGCTACGGTCAGGCAAACGCCTCCGTTGCCATGCGGTGAGAACGGAGAGGTTGAGAAGGAGTTTTTTCCCAGAGGCAATTTGGACTGTAAACGCCTATCTCACCAGGGACTAACTCTACAGAACGTTTTTCCTTCCATTATTTATTATGTAAAAGAATATGTGTGTTATGATTGTGTTTATAATTTGTTTGGTTGTTTTGTTGTTTGTCTTTTGCACAAAAGTCCGCGAGCATTGCCACTTTCATTTCACTGCACATCTCGTATGTGTATGTGACGAATAAACTTGACTTGACTTGACTTGACATTTTGCACCAAGCCAATTAACCTCCAAACCTGTGCGTCTTTGGAGTGTGGGAGGAAACCGAAGATCTCGGAAAAAACCCACGCAGTCACGAATGCCCGAACCCGGGTCTCTGGTGATGTCAGGCAGCAACTCTACTGCTGCGCCATCGTGCTGCCCCATTGATGCTGGAGGGCGTCTTTTGACAAACAGTCAAAACAGGCCACAGAGTGCTGGAGTAACTCAGAAGGTCAGGCAGCGTCTCTGGAGAACGTGGATGGGTGACGCTTTAGATCGAGACCCTTCTTCCAGTGAAATTAACCCACTTCATCCAACAGGGAATCAGTGAGAGATCACACTGTCATCTCCTACGGCACTGATGGTGACTATGGTGCACGCTCCAGCACGCGATGGTCGCTCAGCGGATCAGCACACGGTGGGATCAAGAACCAGACGTTGGGGCTGACTTATTTCTGTCCACTGTCTGTGGGCCGTTCCATTAAATGACCAACAGACACAGAGCGGTAGAGTTGCTGCCTCACAGCTCCAGAGACCCCGGTTCGATCCTGACCACGGGTGCTGTCTGTACGGAGTTTGCACGTTCTCCCCGTGAATGCCTGCGTTTTCTCCGGGTGCTCCGGTTTCCTCCCACTTGCCGAAGACGAATAAGTTTGTAGGTTAATTGGCTTCTGTAAATTCTAAGTTGTTCCCAGTGTATCAGTACTGAATACTGAACTGAATAAGATAGTGCTCGTGGATGGAGTGATCGCTGGCCAGCAGTGGTGGAGTCACGGCCTTACAGTGCCGGAGACCGGGGTTTGATCCCGACTACGGGTGCTGTCTGTACGGAGTTTGTATGTTCTCCGCATGATCACGTGGGTTTTCTCCGGGTGCTCGGGTTTCCTCCTACATTTTAAAGACGTGCAGGTTCGTTGGTTTGTAGAAGACAATTAAATGAATGACTGAATGATTGAATGAATGAATGAATGAAAACTTTATTGTCATTCAGATATACCTAGACACAGTGCACCTTGAACAAAATGTTGTTGCATTTTTTGGAGAGTCAAATGCAACAAAATTTTGTTCAAGGTGCACTGTGTCTAGGTGTATATCTGAATGACAATAAAGTTTTCATTCATTCATGCATTCATCCATCCATCCATTCATTCATTCATTCATTCATTCATTCATCCATTCATTCATGCGTTCATCCATTCAATCATTCATTCATTCATTCATTCATTCATTCATTTATGCATGCATTCATTCATTCAATCATGCATTCATTCATTCATTCATTCAATCAATCATGCAATCATTCATTCATTCAATCAATCATGCATTCATTCATTCAATCATTCATTCATCCATGCATTCATTCATTTAATTGTCTTCTACAAATTGTCCCGAGCGTCCAGGATAGAACTAATGATCGCTGGTTGCTTGCCTGGTCGGCCGAAGGGCCTGTTTCCACGCTGCACCTCTCAAGACTAGACTAAACCAAAGTTCTCCTTCCTGTTTTTAATGGACTTCAAACCAGGCTTTGGCATTGAGGATTGTAAAAACACACTTACCCAAAACAAGACCGTAGCTCCTGACAAAACACAGCGGAACGCTTGGTTCGATAACGGTATATAAGGCTCAAGTTCCTGAAATTGAGGGGCATATGTTACAACAGGTAAAATACCAAGCATTCCCAAATATTATAATCCAGACGATTTTACAAATGCCAATGAGTCCAAAATCAGATTCCCGTCGAGTGAATAACTAATATACGTAGACACAAGGGACTCCGAATACTGGTTTACAACAAGAAACACAATTGTACAAAATGTTGTTGAGGCCTCATTTGGAGAATTGTGTCAAGTTTTTCATCACCCTCCAAGAGGAAGGATTTCGTCAAACTTGAAAAAGTGAAGGGAAGATTCACGAGGATGTTGCCGGGACGGGGTCCTGGGCTATGGGGAAAAGTTGTGCAGATTAGGACTTATTTTTCTTGCAACTCTGGAGGCTAAGGGGTGATTACAGAGATGTATAACATGGAGGGGGGAATTGATAAGATGAAGGCACAGGGCCTTATAGCCACGGTAGGAGAATCGAGAACCAGAGTACACAGGTTTATAGTGCGAGGGGAGAAATTTAATAGGATCTTGAGGGGAAACCTCTTCACACAGAGGGTGGTGGGTATATGTAACGATCTGCCTATATGGAATGAGACATGTGGGTCAGGGGCTGTGGAGAGACACGGGTTCGATCCCAACTACGGGTGCTGTCCGTAAGGAGTTTGTACGTTCTTGTGCGTGGGTTTTCATCGAGATCTTTGCTCTCTTTCCACTCTTCAAAGACGTACAAGTTTGTAGGTTCATTGGCTTGGTGTAAATGTAAAGTCCCTAGTGTGTGTAGGATGCCCAGGTCCCAGTTAGGAAACCTGAACGGAAACCTCTGGGGACTTTGTGCCCCACTCAAGGTTTCCGTGCGGTTCCCGGAGGTTTTTGTCAGTCTCCCTACCGGCTTCCACTACCTGCAACCTCCGGCAACCACCTGCAACCTCCGGGAACCGCAAGGAAACCTTGGGTGGGGCGCAAAGTCTCCAGAGGTTTCCGTTCAGGTTTCCTAAGTGGGACAGGGGCAAAGCGCGGTGATCGCTGGTCGGTGCGGACTCGGTGGGCCGAAGGGCCTGTTTCCGCACGGTATCGCAAAACTAAACTTAGATAAGGCATGTTGGTCGGCATGGACAAATTTGGCCAAAGGGTCAGTCAGCATCTGTGGAGAACATGGATACGTGACATTTTGGGACAGGGCACTGGTGCCATGTGTTATCAGATTGGAAAACGGTGGTTAATATTCCCGCTAAAGATTTCTACGAGTTGAGTATTTTTGTCGAACGCTGGGAAGATTCCACTGATCCAGTATTTGGTTAGGCAGGTAGACAAAAATGCTGGAGAAACTCAGCGGGTGAGGCAGCATCTAAGGAGCAAAGGAAATAGGCGACGTTTTGGGTCGAGACCCTTCTTCAGAGGCACCACTAGTTTTTTGATAAATGCTTAAATTTCACTCCTGAAAGCAGAGAAGGAGATAAACAAAATCCTGCTCCAATACAAATTATTACTGCAAATAAAAAACACAAAATGCAAACACAAGCTACTGCTTCTAAGGCCAGAATAAATGAAATATATAAACACTGGAAATGCAAAGCCAACACTGAGTTGGTTTAGTTAGTCACAGTTAGTGGGTGGACATGATGAGAGTGGAATTTATTGGGTGGATGAAGGTGCATTTAGTTTATTTTATTGTCAAGTGTACCAAGATTGAGTGGAAAGTTAGACACAGAGTGCTGGAGCAACTCAGCGGGTCAGGCAGCATCCGTGGAGAACATGGATAGGTGACGTTTCACAGAGTGCTGGAGTAACTCAGCGGGTCAGGCAGCATCTATGGAGCTAAGGAAATAGGCAACGTTTCGGGACGAAACCCGTAAGGGTTTCGGCCCGAAACGTTGCCTATTTCCAGAAGGATTTCGGCCCGAAACGTTGCCTATTTCCTTAGCTCCATAGATGCTGCTGCACCATAACTGAGTGGGTCAGGCAGCATCTGTGGAGAACATGGATAGGTGGCGTTTCACAGAGTGCTGGAGTAACTCAGCGGGTCAGGCAGCATCTCTGGATGTTTCAGGTCAGGACCCATGTCTTGCCAGGGGATCTGGCTCATAATTTCATGTGATAGGAGCAGAATAAGGCCATTCGGCTCGCCAAGTCTACTCCGCCATTCAATCATTGCTGATCTATCTCTCTCTATCTAACCCCATTCATCTGCCTTCTCCCCATATCCCCTGACTCCTATATCTTTAAGAGCCCTGTCTAGCTCTCTCTTGAAAGCATCCAGAGAACCCGCCTCCACCGCCCTCTGAGGCAGAGAATTCCACAGACTCACCACTCTCTGAGAGAAAAAGTGTTTCCTCGTCTCTGTTCTAAATGGCTTGCTCCTTATTCTTAAACGGTGGCCCCTGGTTCTGGACTCCCCCAACATCAGGAACATGTTTCCTGCCTCTAGCGTGTCCAAACCCTTAATAATCTTATGCGTTTCAATAAGATCCCCACTCATCCTTCTAAACTCATCCTCCTATCCATGCACTTGTCCAAATCTTTTTCTAATGATTGTGATTTATAATATTAAATAAAATAATAAACTCGGTAAAAATGGTCAAAGTTAGTAATTAACGCCATTTCAAGTAAGTGCTTGTGGTTCTGGTGTTCAAGTGTTTTTCAAATATTTAGTCTAGAAGGAAAATAGGCTTTGAATGATTTTAATGTTGGAAATGTTCAAATATTTTGACAGACTTGACAGTCAGTGAGGCTGAGGGGGAGGGGGAGGGGGGGGGGGGGGGATGTTGGTGCCCTTTATGTGTCGACTCTTTGTATACCCGTGGATCTCTGTGGAACGGTGGAGCAGCGGTAGAGTTGCTGCCTTACAGACCAGAGTTCGATCCTGACTACGGGCTCATTGTTTTATATCTCTCTACCTTGTTCTACATAGGGGCTGGGACGCAAGTCAGTGAGAGGATGGCGGCCGACATCTATCACGTGTACACGTGGATCCCGCCCACTAGAGGACGCCTCGTTCCCGGCTTATTGACAAAACCGATCCCGACTGTGAATCCCAGACACAGAGGGTGCGCGGCCATGCCGGCTGGCTTTGCGCAGGTCGCGGTACAGCCAGAGCTCGGCGCTGCTCCGCCATTGCGGCTGCCAGCTCAGGCGCCCTTACGTCACCGCGGCCTCGTGCCCGGGAGGTACCGGAGATGATGGAAGTCGGTGGGAATTATGGAAAAAAAAAAGCCGCCTGCGAGACGGATTATTTCGGGTTACGGGGCCGCATTTGGCCCGGGGGCCGCAGGTTGCCGACACCTGCACTGCATCATCGTCTATAGGTCTCGTTTCCCAGTCTGAGGAAGGGTCTCGACCCGAAACGTCTCTGGAGAGAAGGAATGGGTGATGTTTCAGGTCGAGACCCTTCTTTCGACTATATATATAATAATAATCTTATTTATATAGCACATTTTTAGTCAACTTGCATTGACCCCAAAGTGCTTCACATAATTACATTACATTTACACGCAGGCAAAGGTGGGTGAAGTGTCTTGCCCCAAGGACACAACGACAGTATGCACTCCAAGCGGGATTCGAACCGGCTACCTTCCGGTCGCCAGCCGAACACTTAGCCCATTGTGCCATCTGTCGTCCCAGATGTCGCAATGGGCACATATACACACATGTAAAAACAAACTACAATAGTGCAAAATGACAGAACCCACACTGTATGAATTTCCCTGCTACACGCATCTACGCATACACACGCATGTGAACTCGTGCATAAATGTTCATGTGTTTGCAGCAACGGAGGGGTGCATAAAGGGCATGTCCCACTTACGTGTCCTTGGCACGCAAATTACACGACCTCGTGGTCGCATACGGGCATCTTATGGCCGCGCGGGGCCGGTCCCACTGAGAAGCGCGGAGAGGTATGTAATTGTGCGCGACATCGCGCGGGGCTCCGAAATTTTTGTAACGAACAAAATCTTCGCACGCCAACGGCCTGTCGCGGAACTGACGGCCAAAGTGGGGCAGGCCCAAGACCTTCAACAGCAGCAGAAGCAGCAAGCGATCGGCGAGCTCGGCCTGGGGCTCACGGCCATTGCGGTCCGGGTCCGCCCCCACTTCTACTCCCAGAGCGGGGCCAAGAAAATTGAAGTTAGACGCAAAATGCAGGAGTAACTCAGCGGGACCGGCAGCATCTCTGGAGAGAAGCAATGGGTGACGTTTCGGGTCAAGACCTTTCATTTCATACTGAAGATGAGTCTCGACATGAAACGTCACCCATTGCTTCTCTCCAGAGACGCTGCCAGTCCCGCGGAGTTACTCCTGCATTTTGTGTCCATCTTCAAATGACGTCACGCGCTCCAGACGGCTGTGCGTACGCATGAAATCACGCCCGACCTTCGCGGGACCGTCACGGCTCAACGCGACCACAGGGTCGCGTAATTTGCGTGCCAAGGATACTAAGTGGGACAGGCCCTTTAGTGAACTACAATGGAAAGCAGAGGTTTAATCCACACCTGAGTGACAGGGTTTTTCTTGTGGTGACTACACTTTGCTTCATATTCAGGGCGGATCTGGAGCTGCTGCTGCTCCTCTTCAAAGTCCACCAAGTCCCACTCGTACTCCAGCTTGGCTTGTCGCCGCTTCCACAGCTCCAGAAACAGAGTCACTGTCCAGAACACAGAGATAAGAGACATTGTCATTTAACGCAAATTGGAGGAACAGCATCTCATATTTCGCTTGGTCAGCTTACAGCAAAGATCCTATAGCGGAGCAAGATAGACCACTCCTGCTAAATGCAACGGGCTGACGTGTAGTACGCAACGGAGCGGAACCTGGGCCTTTTTATCATCCATTTCCGTAACCGGACCCGACCCGACCCGACTCGCAGTGTAATCAACATTGCGGGGGAACAGTTTGTGTTAATAAATTAAAATTCTGAAAATGAGGAGAAGATTTTTCCCAAAGAACTTTTATTTTTACGAGGATGTTTCCGTAACCGGCTTCCGTCTCCGCACTCGTATCCTACGGGATCTTTGGTGCGGAGACGGAAGTCGGTTACGGAAATGGGGACGAAAATTACCCGTGAATCTGCCCATGACCGTACTACGTCTTTTTCGTCAAGTGGACCATCTTGCTCGCTGTAGGTCGACAACCCAGTGGTATGAATATTGATTTCTCTCACCTCAGGTAGCCCCGGTATTCCCACTCTCTCCATCCCTCCCCCACCCGTCGCACCAGCTTCTCGTTATCACCCAACAAACCGCTAACAACGGCCCGTTTCCTGTATCATCGTTACTGTTTTGCATATCTTTCATTCATTGTTCTTTATCTCTCTACATCACCGTCTATATCTCTAGTTTCCCTTATCCCTAACCAGTCTGAAGAAGGGTCTCGACCCGAAACGTCACCCATTCCCCCTCTCCAGAGATGCTGCCTATCCCGCTGAGTTATTCCAGCTTTGTGTCCATCTTGGGTTTAATTATTCTGTTCAACTGCTCCTGGATCTGGAGGTGTGCGTTTTCACACTTCTGTACCTTTTGCCCGAGGGGAGAGGGGAGAGGAGGGAGTGGACGGGGTGCGACTGGTCCTTGATGATGCTGCCGACCTTGCCGAGGCAGCGTGAGATCTGAAAAGGGAATCAATGGAAGGGAGGTTGGGTCTGTGTGATGGTCACACAACCCATGTCCAGTTCTCAACCTTCTTCCCATCTTAAATTTTGAAACTCAGATATTCTTAGGTTTGTTAATTATTGTCATGTGTGCAGTGAAAAGCTTTGCATGTTATCCAAATAATGAGGGGTGATCTTATAGAGACGTACAAAATCATGAGAGGAATAGATCGGATAGATGCACAGACTCTCTTGCCCAGAGTAGGGTGAATCGAGGACCAGAGGACAGAGGTTTAAGGTGAAGGGGGAAAGATTTAGAAGGAATCTGAGGGGTGACGTTTTTGCACAAAGGTGTTGGAATGACCAGGGTGGGACTTAATTGATTATGTCGGCTGCTGTCTAAGGCAGAGTGAAGCGTAGATGAAGTCAATGGTGGGAAGTCTAGTCTGTGTGATGGACTGGGCTACATCTACAAATCTCTCCGTAAGAAATGACACAGTCTCACCACTCACAGTCTTAGAATAAACGGGGAGGCCTTTTATGACTGAGGTGAGAAAAAAAAAATTCACCCAGAGAGTTGTGAATTTGTGGAATTCCCTGCCACAGAGGGCAGTGGAGGCCAAATCACTGGATTTGATTTAAGAGAGTTAGATAGGAGCTACAAGGAGCTCATTGTAGACTTCAGGAAGTCCAGAGGCGGCACGCACACCCCCATCCACATTAACGGGACGGAGGTGGAACGTGTTTCTAGCTTCAGGTTCCTGGGAGTCAACATCTCCGATGACCTCTCTTGGACCCACAATACCTCTACTCTGATCAAGAAGGCTCATCAGCGTCTCTTCTTCCTGAGGAGACTGAAGAAGGTCCATCTGTCTCCTCAGATCCTGGTGAACTTCTACCGCTGCACCATCGAGAGCATCCTTACCAACTGCATCACAGTATGGTATGGCAACTGCTCTGTCTCCGACCGGAAGGCATTGCAGAGGGTGGTGAAAATTGCCCAACGCATCACCGGTTCCACGCTCCCCTCCATTGAGTCTGTCCAAAGCAAGCGCTGTCTGCGGAGGGCGCTCAGCATCGCCAAGGACTGCTCTCACCCCAACCATGGACTGTTTACCCTCCTACCATCCGGGAGGCGCTACAGGTCTCTCCGTTGCCGAACCAGCAGGTCGAGGAACAGCTTCTTTCCAGCGGCTGTCACTCTACTCAACAACGTACCTCGGTGACTGCCAATCACCCCCCCCCCCCCCCCCGGACACTTATTATTATTTTTTTTTTTTTTATTCAAATCGTTTGCTATGTCGCTCTTCAAGGGAGATGCTAAATGCATTTCGTTGTCTCTGTACTGTACACTGACAATGACAATTAAAATTGAATCTGAATCTAGAGCTCTAGGGGCTAGTGGAGTCAGGGGATATGGGGAGAAGGCAGGCTGGGGACGATCAGCCATGATCACAATGAATGGCGGTGCTGGCTCGAAGGGCTGAATGGCCTCCTCCTGCACCTATTTTCTATGTTTCTATGTGTCTATGTTTCTAAATTATCTCTGTAAGAAATTCAGAAAGAGTCAAAATGTTGTTGCTCTCTAAGGATGTGATTGGGCTAATATCAATTAACTGAAAAGAATAGTTAATTTCCTATTATTATTTCCAGTCCAAGCGGACTTACTTACCCCAGATACCCATAAAAACTGCGAAGAACAAGGTAGCTGCGTTATCAAACAAGTGAGAATTCTGTGAACAGAAAAGAGAATGCATTAAATATCCAACATACCAATCTTTCAGATTCAGGTTTGGAGGGATAGGGACCAGACGCAGGCAGGTGGGACTAGTGTAGCTGGGACATGTTGGCTGGTGTGGGCAAGTTGGGCCGAAGGGCCTGTTTCCACACTGTATCACTCTATGATCCTATGCAGTATAATCTTGAATGAATTGCATTTATTGTTTCGTTTTTCAGTTCAGCACGGAAACAGGCCCTTCGGCCCATCGAGTCCGCGCCCACCAGCAATCCCCGCACACTAATACTATCCTACACACACTAGGGACAATTTACACTTGCACCAAGCCGTTTAACCTACACACCTGTACGTCTTTGGAGTGTGGGAGGAAACGAAAGATCTCGGAGAAAACCCACGCAGGTCACGGGGAGAACGTACAAACTCCGTACAGACAGCACCCGTAGTCGGGATCGAACTCGGGTCTCTGGCGCTGTAAATGCTGTAAGGCAGTAACTCTACCGCTGCGCCACCGTATTTATCATTCCTGTATTTCTAATGTTAACTCTGTAAGCTTCATGTGAGCAAAGAATTTTGTTGCACCTTGGGATATAAGGCAATAAACTAAACTGACTGAGATTGCGTGTGGAGGAAGGAACTGCAGATGCTGGTTTACACCGGAGATAAATACAAAATGCTGGAGTAACTCAGCGGGACAGGCAGCGTCTCTGGATATCAGGAATGGGTGATGTCTCAGGTCGACACCCTTCTTCAGACCGAGTCAGCGGAGAGGGAGACACAGAGATAAGGAAGGGCAAGGTGTGAAAACGAGACATCAAAGGAGACGAGGTTCACGGATAGATCATTGTTAGCTCGGAAAAGGTGACAACAAGGCAGATGACGGGCCGACATATGGCGCAATGGGCTAAGTGTTCGGCTGGTGACCGGAAGGTAGCCGGTTCGAATCCCGCTTGGAGTGCATACTGTCGTTGTGTCCTTGGGGCAAGACACTTCACCCACCTTTGCCTGTGTGTAAATGTAATGTAATTATGTGAAGCACTTTGGGGTCAATGCAAGTTGACTAAAAATTTGCTATATAAATAAGATTATTATTATTATACAAAGATACAATTTAATCAATGGGACAGTCAGACTGGTCAGAGAACTAGGAAGGGGGAAAGGATGGAGAGGGGGAAAGCAACGGTTACTTGAAGTTAGAGAAGTCAATGTTCATGCCGCTGGGGTGTAAGCTGCCCAAGCGGAATATGAGGTGCTGTTCCTCCAATTTGCACTGGGCCTCACTGACAGTGGAGGAGGCCCAGGACAGGAAGGTCAGTGTGGGAATGGGAGGGGGAGTTAAAGTGTTTAGTAACCGGGAGATCGTTCAATTTTAGGAGGAGTGAGCAAAATAATTAGCGAGCTTGCGCTTGGTCTCACCGATCTTAAACTGATCTGAATTACGATAGGCGTGGATCAGTTTCATACAATTGGAAAGTTTCTCACTGAGAGCCTTTTAAAATAGGTTATCTTTAAACTTTAATAAAGTCCTCTGTCTTAATTAAGCATGAACATACCAGTATGCTATTTCTAATTCGATCTATCCCTGCATCACTGAAACATAATAAATGCTCTTTCTGCATGAAATTACTTCCTCAGGTGTGAAATGTTGTAACTACAGATGGACAATAGATAATTACAAAGAGCATTAACTATTGCTGGCAATGCTAAAGAATATCTACACAGTATCATGGTACAACCTCTGCTGCTGTCTCAATTTATATCCACTAGCACACCGAGTCCACACAGAACAGCGATACCCACACATTAACACTATCCTACACACACTAGGGACAATTTACATTAATGCCAAGCCAATTAGCCCACAAACCTGTACGTCTTTGGAGTGTGGGAGGAAACCGAAGATCTCGGAGAAAACCCACGCAGGTCACGGGGAGAGCGTACAAACTGCGTACAGACAGCACCCGTAGTCAGGATCGAACCCGGGTCTCCGGCGCTGCAAGCGCTATAAAGTGTCTGTCACACTGTACGAGCTAATTCAAGAGCTCTCCCGAGTTTAAAAAAAAATTAACTCGTGGTAAGCACAGAGAAATTACGTAGCGGGTACGTCGGAGCTCGGGACGTCCCTTAGCGGCTCGTAACGCTAACGGCAGGTACTCGGGAAACGCGGTAACTCGCGAAGGTTTTTCAGCAGTGTGAAAAATGTCCACGAGAGCCCCGAGTACCTATGAGCGGCTATTACCGTAATTCTCCGAGCTTCTCAGGGGAAACTATTGAATTAGCTCGTACAGTGGGACACCCTCTTAAGGCAACAACTTAACCTCTATGCAGCCGGTATTATAGTCTCTTCTGAAATTAAGCTGTTACTTTTTCAGTGGGGAAAATGTGGAGAGCCAATGTCCTCAGCTTCGAACACGAGGAAAGGCCTGACTTGGGCCTTCACCGTGCTGTAATTCTGTAATTCTGTAATGCTGTAATTCTGCTCCTGTCACTTATGAACATGGATTTCATTTAAAAAAGCAGCTGGTCGCTACTTAGTTTAGAAACCAATAAAGAACGCAGCTCTCTGGAATGATTCTTCTTCCACTGGCTGGGCTGTGGCGAGCGGGCGGGCCAAGTCTGACATTGTCCGGCAGGATGTTTACATCTACACACCTTGGTTGACTGACAGGTTATGTTCAATCTCCAGAAGTCACAGCCGTCACAGAGTGGACACATAATTATCTTGCCTCCGATCTCCGCATCACAGATTTCATCACTGGGGATAAAACAGAGAACAACTGGTCAGTTAAACACTTGCCTTGCGTTTTATAATTTCACATTCTATAATGACTGTCGGCGGATCAATTTCCCTCGTGGGATAAATAAAGTTCTATCGTATTGTGGCGCAGCGGTAGAGTTGTCGCCTCACAGCGCCAGAGACCCGGGTTCGATCCCGACGACGGGTGCTGTCTATAGGGAGTTTGCACGATCTCCCCGTGACCTGCGTGGGTTTTCTCCGAGATATTGTGGGCCATGGAGACTGTTCTGGTGCTGTACGGTTCCATATTCTACGTTCAATGGGAGAGTTTAAAGGTGATTCGCGGGGCAAGTTTTTCGTTTTACACAGCGTGTCTGGAACGTGCCCACCAGGGCCGTCTTAACGCATGGGCACGCTGGGCAGTTGCCCGGGGTCCTACGAGCATAGGGGCCCCATGCTAATCTATGCATTGTAGAATGTTATTGTAAAACATGAAAACGGAGAAGAACATCACATGTGCATCGCGGCAGATTTGATTCGGCATAAAGAAACTGGAAGTGTCTGGGCCCCAGCGCACTGCTTTGCCCGGGGGCCTATAATGCTGTTGACAGCCCCCCCTGGATATCAGTCTGAAGAAGGGTCTCGACCAAACATTGCCTTTTCTCCATAGATGCTGCCTCACCTGCTGAGTTTCTCCAGCATTTTTTGTCTACTTTCGATTTTTCCAGCATCTGCAGTTCCTTCTTAAGCAGATATATTAATAGTGCTTAAGAGCATTTTGGATAGGCACATGGATATACAGGGAATGAAGGGATATGGTGCATGTTCAAGCAAATGAGAGAAGTTTAACTTGGCACCATTGCTTCGTACAGGTGTCAGAGGTTATGGGGAGTAGGTGGTTAGGAGGGAGAGATAGATCAGCCATGATTGAATGGCGGAGAGACTTGCCGAGCCGAATGGCCTAATTTTACTCCCACTTCTTGTGATGAGCCGGTACGGACATTGTGTTCCTGTGTTCTCCGGTAGCTTACCTCCACACATTTCCATCCTTGGTTATGCAGCCGTACAAAAAACAGAGGAAGCCAACTGCACCAGCGATTCCCAACATTTCCGTGTAGAATCCAAGCCACGCAAAATATATTCCAATCTTCTCCCCGTAATATTTTCTGGAAGAAAGAAAACAGGAAGTGGTAGGAGCAAAATTAGGCCCATCAAATCAACTCCGCCATTCAATCGCGGCTGATCTATCACTCGCTCCTATCCCCATTCTCCTGCCTTCTCCCCATAACCCCTGACGCACGTACTAATCAAGAATCTATCTATCTCTGCCTTAAAAATATCCACTGACTTGTCCGCCACAGCCCTCTGTAACAATGAATTCCACGGATTCGCCACCGTCTGACTAAAGAAATTCCTCCTCATCTCCTTCCTAAAAGAACGTTCTTTAATTCTGAGGCTACGACCTCTAGTCCTAGACTCTCCCATTAGTGGACACATCCACTCTACTAAGCCACTCACTATTCGGCAGGTTTCAATGAGGTCCTCTCATTCCTCAGTGTACATTCCCAGCGAGTACAGGCCCAGTGCCGACAAACGCTCATCATAGGTTAACCCACTCATTCGTGTAAACCTCCTCTGGACCCTCTCCAGAGCCGACACATCCTTCCGCAGATATACGGTGCCCAAAATTGTTCACAATACTCCAAATGCGGCCTGACCAGCGCCTTATAGAGCCTCAGCGTTGTACTCTAGCCCTCTTGAAATAAAAGCTAGCTTTGCGTTTGACTTTTGTACTACCATTTTAACTTGCAAATTCATTTTTCGTGAATCCTGCACCAGAACTCCATTTGCAAAATAGTCGATGTCTTTATTCTGACTAAAACACGGATAGATGACGTTTCAGGTCGAGACCCTTCTTCAGGCTGTGAGTCAGGGGAGAGGGAAATATAGAATGGTAGAGAAGTCAATGTTCGTACCACTGGGGTGTAAACTGCCCAAGGGAAATATGAGGTGCTGCTCCTCCAATTTGCGCTGGGCCTCACTCTGACACTGGAGGAGGCCCAGGACAGAGAGGTCAGTGCGGGAATGGGAGGGGGAGTTGAAGAGTTTGGCAACCGGGAGATCAGGTAGGCAGGCGTCAGCGGACTGAGCGGAGGTGGAGCCTCGTGGTTTGACGGGGCCCGGGGTCGGCACCACGGAGGCGTCTGGAGGGGACCCAGCGGCGTTAGCGGAGAGGACGGTGTGGCGGTCAACGATGGCGCTGATCGTGGACAAGGACGGACCGCGTGGGAGTGAGGACGCTGCCGCTGAGGGAAGGGACGATGGAGGATCCGGCATGGGGGGGGGGGGGGGGGAGAGGGGGGGGGGGGGGAGAATAACAACAGGGGACGTTTCGGGTCCAGACCCATCTTCAGACTGAAGAAGAGTCTCGACCCGAAACATCATCCATTCCTTCTCTCCAGAGATGCTGCCGGTCCCGCTGAGTTATTCCTGCATTTTGTGTCTATCTTCAAATAACGTCACGCGCTCCAGACGGCTGTGTGGATGCGCGCGATCTTCAAGCGATTATCACGCGTCAGTCACTACTGGCCTGTCACGTAAATTACACCCATGTGGGACAGGCCCTTAACACTTTCTGGAGGGTAACCAAGATTCAATTAATTCAGCTCCTACAGTAATTTGAGATTTGTAAACTGTCCACACACGTTCCCTTTGTCCTGCTTGTCTCTCCACATTTGACCTCCATTTGACACCGTTACCATTCTAATGCCTGCTCCGTGAGGTTTGTAATTTGAGTCGTGTTTGTGGTACACATTTCTGCAGCCGATTTGTAACCTGTTGCAAAGTAAAAGAGAGAGCTGATGGATGGAGGGGGTTTTCTACAGAATCTGCAGTCACTCCGGCCCCTGGAGCTCTAACAAGCGTCATCTTAAAACCGTTTTCACACCTTGCCCTTCTATATCTCCATGTGTCCCTCTCCCCTGACTCTCAGTCTGAAGAAGGATTTCGACCCGAAACGTCGCCTATTTCCTTCGCTCCATAGAGGCTGCCTCACCCGCTGAGTTTTCTCCAGCATTTTTGTCTACCTTTGAAAACCATCTAATGAGATAAATGAGATAAACTTTTTACGTTCTCCCCGTGACCCGCGTGGGTTTTCTCCGGGTACTCCGGCTTCCTCCCACACTCCAAAGACGTGCAGGTTTGTAGGTTAATAGGCTTCTGCAAATTGATCCTACTGTGCAGGATAGTGCTAATGTACGGGATGATCGCTGGCCGGTACAGACTCGGTGGGCCGAAGGGCCCGTTTCCACGTTGTATCACAATGGTATGGTTCTATATTTGTCTCATGTACCGAGGTACAGTTAAATTAATTTTTGTATAAGGTTCCGTACGTATCAGCATACATAAGCACTTAGACAATAGACAATAGGTGCAGGAGTAGGCCATTCGGCCATTCGAGCCAGCACCGCCATTCAATGTGATCTTGGCTGATCATCCCCAATCAGTACCCCGTTCCTGGCTTCCCCCCATATCCCCTGACTCCGCTATTTTTAAGTCCTATCTAGCTCTCTCTTGAAAGCATCTAGAGAACCGGCCTCCACCGCCCTCTGAGGCAGAGACAGACTCACCACTCTCTGTGAGAAAAAGTGTTTCCTCGTCTCCGTTCTAAATGGCTTACCCCTTATTCTTAAACTGTGGCCCCTGGTTCTGGACTCCCCCAACATCGGGAACATGTTTCCTGCCTCTAGCCTGTCCAAGCCCCTAACAATCTTATATTCTACCGTGTCCAAGCCATTAGCAGTCTTTTATGTTTCACTTAGATACCTATTAGATAAGCGTCTAAACTCAAGTCTAAAGACGAGCTTGCTCACCTCAGTTTGAAGCCACTGCAATACAATCTCTCCAAAGACTTACCTGATGAGGTTAAGAGGCTGCTCCTTGTAGAATTGTCCAAAACGAGCCCATCGCTTGTATAATATGTATCGTTCATTATCACTCTTTGAGTCATGGGACTTCTTCCAGTATCTACACTATAGAAACACACACAATGAACAGACAGCAGTAATAATGGAAAAATAAAAATGTTGGAGACTCGGGTAGCAGCTGTGAAACATAGAAACATAGACAATAGGTGCAGGAGTAGGCCATTCGGCCCTTCGAGCCTGCACCGCCATTCAATATGATCATGGCTGATCATCCAACTCAGTATCCCGTACCTGCCTTTCTCTCCATACCCTCTGATCCCCTTAGCCACAAGGGCCACATCTAACTCCCTCTTAAATATAGCCAATGAACTGGCCTCGACTACCCTCTGCGGCAGAGAGTTCCAGTGAAAAGAGAGGGCCTTCCAAACTTGACACATTTTTTCAGCCACTGCCGGCGTCATATCAGTTTCTCCAAAAGATTTTGACAAAGAAATGTTGCGACACTTGAAAAAGCACCGCGCGTTAATACGTCATCACTCCGCGTCACGCCTGATACGTGAGTCAATGATGCCGGCAGTCGCCGAAACAATCGCCAAGTGGGACAGGCCCTTTAGCGTTTTAGGTTGAAGACCCAACGTCCTAACGAGGCTGTTGCCGGGACTAGAGGGAGAGGTTGAGCAGGCTGGGACTCTATTCACCCCGAGCGCAGGAGGATGAGGGGTGATCTTATTGAGGTGTATAAGGTCATGAGAGGAATCGATCATGCAGATGCACAGAGTCTCTTGCCCAGAGTAGGGGAATCGAGGACCAGAGGGCATAGGTTTGAGGTGAAGGGGGAAATATTTAATTGAAGTCTCAAGGGTAACTTTTTCCCACAGAGGGTGGTGTTGAGGCAGGGACTATCCCAACGTTTAAGAAACAATTAGACAGGTACATGGATAGGACTGGTTTAGTGATATGGGCCAGACACAGGCAGGTTGGACTAGTGTCGATGGCCGGAATGGGCAAGTTGGGCTGAAGGGCCTGTTTCCATGCAGTATCACTATGACTCCATGACTCTATATTGTACTGCCTTGCTACCATTAAACGGAAGAGGAACATTTCTATGTACATAAGGCTTGGATTTTCCTGGAAGTGAATATTGACCATGGACCTTCACTGTGGACTACAGCAGATGGCCAGCAACCTACAAGTAGTTCACCTAGAATTCCTTTCACTCTCTGCGGAAGGATTTCTTATCCAGAAGTCCACGGTGGTGGAGCTGTTGCTTCTCAGCTCCAGAGACCCGGGTTTGATCGCTACTTGGACGCTGCTGTCTGTGTGGAGTTTGCACGTTGCCGCTGTGATCGCGCGGGTTTCCTCCCACAGCCCAAACATGTGCGGGTTTGCAGGTTAGTTGGCCTCTGTAAAATGTGTAGGGAGGGGATGCGAAGGCGCGGTGGCACAGCGGTAGAGTCGCTGCCTCACAGCGCCGGAGACCCGGGTTCAATCCCGACTACGGGTGCTGTCTGTACGGAGTTTGCACGTTCTCCCCGTGACCTGCGTGGGTTTTCTCCTGGGGTTCCGGTCTCCTCCCACACCCCAGAGACGTACAGGTTTGTAGGCTAATTGGCTTCGGTAAAATTGTAAATTGTTCCTAGTGTGTGTAGGACAGTGTTAGTGTGCGGGGATCGCTGGTCGGTGCGGACTCGGTGGGCCGAAGGGCCTGTTTCCTCGCTGTCTCTCAAAACTAAACTACATCCAACTATCGCATCCACTCTCTACACAATGGGGACAATTTACAAAGGGCCAATTAACTGACTAACCCGGCACGACTTTCGGGAAGGGTGTCCGAGGTTATGGGGAGAAGGCAGGAGAATGGGGTTGTGAGGGAGAGATAGATCAGCCATGATTGGATGGCGGAGTAGACTTGATGGGCCGAATGGCCGAATTCTGCTCCTATCACTTATCACGTACACGGTCATGTACGGGGGGGGGGGGGGGGTCGTGCAAACTCCGCACAGACAGCACCCGAGGTCAGGATCGTACCCGGGTCTCTGGCGCCGTGAGGCAGCAGAGGGTAGCTAACAATGTCACACAAGGTATTGTGCGGTGGGATAATCCCATCCATCCCCGTGTCCCGACACCACTTTTGGCAGCACTCACAGAGCTGTTTTTAAAACACAATTTTACAGCACAAAACTGGGTATCAATGCCAACCAGGCATCGCTGAGTCAGCCGCTCCGCTCGGCTCCTAGCCAGAGTGTAACAGCAGCGACTCACACCAAGAGCTTCCTGCAGCAGCTCTGCAAGGAAACGGACGTCTGTCTACAGTGGCCAGCCGTCTCCTCACTCATTAATGCATTTAGGGCACATCCTTCCCAGACACAGTTGCCATCGAGCTAAAAATATCATCAGCAATTAGCACAAAAAATAATAATAATTTTGTTTCGTCGCCCGACATTTTAACAATTAGTCAGAGGGCGGTGAATCTGTGGAACTCATTGCCACAGAAGTCTGTGGAGGCCAAGGCAGTGGATATTTTTTATAAGGCAGAGGTAGATAGATCCCTGATTAGTACAGGTGTCAGGGGTTATGGGGTGAAGTCAGGTGAATGGGGTTAGGACAGAGAGATAGATCGGCCATGATTGAATGGTGGAGTAGACTTGATGGGCCGAATGGCCTAAATCTGCTCCTATCACTTATGGACATGAATTTGTTTGTTAATCTGAGCTGAAAATGGAGGGTAAAATGTAGGCAGCACGGTGGCACAGCGGTAGAGCTGCCACCTCACAGCGCCAGAGGCCCGGCTAATACGGGACACTTGGCAACTCTAGTGTCCAGTGCGTTCGATGGGAGGTCAGGAGCACTCACTAACTGGTGGTAGGATGGTTCAGTGGCCTGATAACAGCTGGGAAGAAACTGCCCCTGAATCTGGAGGTGAGCGTTTTCACAAGTCTGTCCCTCTTGCCTGATGGGAGAGGGGGCATCCAGGAATTTCAGGAGTGAGGTAAAGGAACCCGAGCAGCCATCAACGGTTCAGATCTCCTGCGGCAGCAGAACGCGGGTAGCAGGTACCAGACCGAGTTATGAAGGCCGTTTTGTTATTGCCAAAGTTTCAAAAACTAGAACGAAACACAAACTTCAAAAGCAATCGGCAAATATGTGGTCCTCCAAAGCGGGACTCTGGCAACAAGCCATTGTCAATATTACCCGTGGCACAGAGAACTGGAGAATACTGTTAACTCCCCCAACATGGCATTCGATCAAGCACTAACACGCTGTCTGTGGTGGAGTGGAATGTCCCGCAAGGTTGCACGAAAATATTCTCTTTGCCGGGTCGATCACCTCTTAGCACCAACGTAAATATGGCTATTCCGGAAGATGGTTCAGTCGAGAGATCCAGCATGGAAACAGGCCCTTCGGCCCACCCAGACCGCGCCTACTATCATTCCCCGCACACCAACACTATCCTACACACACACACACACATGAGGAACAATTTTACGTTTCTACCAAACACGTTAACTGGCAAACCCGCACGTCTTTGGAGTGTGGGATGAAACCGGAACTTCCCGGAGAAAAATCACGAGGATCTCGCGGACAATGTACAGGTGCCCGTAGTGAGCATCGAACCGGGAATACACAGGCCTTGCTACCTCTCTTCACGATCAGAAACTCAGGGGGACTCAGGACTTGCTGGTGACTAGTCATGGGGCGGCAGGGTGGCACTGCTGCTTGAGCTGCTGCCTCACAGTGCCAGAGACGCAGGTTCGATCCTGACCTCGGGTGCTGGCCGAATTGAGTTTGCACCTTTCGACAAGGTCCCACATAAGAGATTAGTATACAAACTTAAAGCACACGGCATTGGGGGTTCAGTATTGATGTGGATAGAGAACTGGCTGGCAGACAGGAAGCAAAGAGTAGGAGTAAACAGGTCCTTTTCACAATGGCAGGCAGTGACTAGTGGGGTACCGCAAGGCTCAGTGCTGGGACCCCAGCTATTTACGATATATATTAATGATTTGGACGAGGGAATTGAATGCAACATCTCCAAATTTGCGGATGACACAAAGCTGGGGGGCAGTGTTAGCTGTGAGGAGGATGCTAGGAGGTTGCAAGGTGACTTGGATAGGCTGGGTGAGTGGGCAAATGCATGGCAGATGCAGTATAATGTGGATAAATGTGAGGTTATCCACTTTGGTGGCAAAAACAGGAAAGTAGACTATTATCTGAATGGTGGCCGATTAGGAAAGGGGGAGATGCAACGAGACCTGGGTGTCATGGTACACCAGTCATTAAAAGTAGGCATGCAGGTGCAGCAGGCAGTGAAGAAGGCGAATGGTATGTTAGCATTCATAGCAAAAGGATTTGAGTATAGGAGCAGGAAGGTTCTACTGCAGTTGTACAGGGTATTGGTGAGACCACACCTGGAGTATTGCGTACAGTTTTGGTCTCCTAATCTGAGGAAGGACATTGTTGCTATAGAGGGAGTACAGAGAAGGTTCACCAGACTGATTCCTGGGATGTCAGGACTTTCATATGAAGAAAGACTGGATAGACTCGGCTTGTGCTCGCTAGAATTTAGAAGATTGAGGGGGGATCTTATAGAAACGTACAAAATTCTTAAGTGGTTGGACAGGCTAGATGCAGGAAGATTGTTCCCGATGTTGGGGAAGTCCAGAACAAGGGGTCACAGATTAAGGATAAGGGGGAAATCTTTTAGGACCGAGATGAGGAAAACATTTTTCACACAGAGAGTGGTGAATCTCTGGAATTCTTTGCCACAGAAGGTAGTTGAGGCCATAGTTCATTGGCTATATTTAAGAGGGAGTTAGATGTGGCCCTTGTGGCTAAAGGGGATCAGGGGGTATGGAGAGAAGGCAGGTACAGGATACTGAGTTGGATGATCAGCCATGATCGTATTGAATGGCGGTGCAGGCTCGAGGGGCTGAATGGCCTACTCCTGCACCTATTGTCTATGTTTCTATGTTCTCCCTGTTGGTTTTCTCCACGTGCTTCGGTTTCGCCCCGTATCCCAAAGACGTGCGGGTTTGTCGGCTAATTCGGTCTCTGTAAATTGCCCCCTAGTGTCAAGTCAAGTCCCTTTTATTTCTACAGCACATTTAAAAAAACAACTCTCGTTGTCCAAAGTGCTTTACATTGGTGGAGGTACTAACGTTACACAACATTGGTTCATAGATTAAGTACATACATAAATACATACATGTAGCCCTCACTCAGAGGACGTCAAGAAAGGCTCCAGAGTAAAGATGAGTTTTAAGTCTCGACTTAAAGGAGTCGATGGAGGGGGCAGTTCTGATGGGAAGAGGGGATGCTGTTCCACAGTCTAGGAGCTGCATGTGTAGGGAGTGGATGAGAGTGTGGGATAACATAGAACTATTGTAAATGGGTGAACGATGATCGCATGGACTCGGTAGGCTGAAGGGTATGTTTCCGTGACGTACAACTAAACTAAACTAAACTAACCTAGCTTTAAAATAAATTAAACCAGTTCGAAACGGGGTATTCCTCTTGGGATCGCACCAAATTTAGGTAATAATTGGCCTATCGGGGAACGTCCCTGCCTGAGGTAATCTGTTGCTGGTCCTGACTGGGTCTGTTTCTTTCTTGCTTCCAGTCCCCCCTTGCCCCAACAATCAGTCTAACAGGGGACCAGACCCCAAACAACACCGACCCATGTCCTCCAGAGGTCCCTGATAGGTATTGTGCAGGAAGGAACTGCAGATGCTGGTTTAAACCGAAGATAGACACAAAAAGCTGGAGTAACTCAGCGGGACCGGCAGCATCTGTGGAGAGAAGGAATGGGTGAGGTTTCGGGTCAAGACCCTTCATCAGTCCGAAGAAAGGTCTCGACCCGAAACATCACCTATTCCTTCGCTCCAGAGATGCTGCCGGTCCTGCTGAGTTTCTCCAGCATTTTTGTCTACCTTTAGTGGGGTGGGAGATTGCAACCTTGACATGGTCCGCTCTGTTTCAACCAATGCAATCAACCCAGCGTGCACAATCAAATAAGATCAATTAGAACAAGTTGTCCTACAACTTTAGGCTGTGCACGCCACACGCAAGAAGAAGAAGTCTACCTTTAGTCAGAGAGTGGTGAATCTGTGGAATTCATTGCCACAGAAGGCTGTGGAGGCCCAGTCAGTGGATATTTTTAAGGCAGCGATGGATAGATTCTTGATTAGTACGGGTGTCAGGGGTTATGGGGAGAAGGCAGGAGAATGGGGTTAGGAGGGAGAGATAGATCGGCCATGATTGAATGGTGGCGTGGACATGATGGGCCGAATGGCCTAATTCTGCTCCTATCACTTATGGCCAAACATGGAGCAACGCCGCATGTCCGGGGAAGTCTGAGATTAAGTGGACATCTACCCTCACAGAAACTCTGAATCAACAAGCAGGTATTTCCATTACAGATCAATTCAAACACAACACACAAAAAAAACCTGTTCCTGGACTTCTGGATTAAATTCATTTAAGAAGTGGGAGTTCCCCATTTGCTTAGTGGGAGGTGGAAAAGAAAAGAAATACGAGAGTAAATGAAAGAACAGGAACTGCATTTCATTATTTAATATCCCGTGATTAAACATGAACAACAGGTCACCACAAAAGCCAGCGGCATAATCAATGACTAGTCTCACCCTGGCCACTCCCTCTTCTCCCCTCTCCCATCAGGCACGAGGTACATAGAAAATAGGTGCAGGAGGAGGCCATTCGGCCCTGCGAGCCCGCACCGCCATTCAATATGATTATGGCCCTTTTAAATTCCCCCTCAGGGACGAATAAAGTGAATTGAATTGAATTGAATTGAATTGAATTGAATTGAATTGAATTGAATTCAATTCAATGGCTGATCATCCAACTCAGTATCCTGTACCTGTCTTCTCTCCATACCCCCTGATCTATTTAGCCACAAGGGCCACATCTAACTCCCTCCTAAATATAGCCAATGAACTGGCCTCAACTACTTTCTGTGGCAGAGAATTCCACAGATTCACCACTCTCTGTGTGGAAATATTTTTTCTCATCTCCATCGCTCCATAGATGCTGCCTCACTCGCTGAGTTTCTCCAGCATTTTGTCTACCTTCGATTTTTCCAGCATCTGCAGTTCTCTCTTAAACGCTCCTTGAATCTATGAATCTGATTGCAATTGCGAGCTCGCCGCGCCGGATACATACGTCGTGAAGCGGATACGCAGCGGTGTAGGTTCCATTGTTCAGCAGCCTCTTAATCCCCAGTTTCCTCTTGCCATCTTCAGTTGTGTATTTGCATCGGGAAAGAATGTAATAAACCTGGAGGGTGAACATAATCTTGAATTAGGGGGAGACTTTTACCTCACGAAGGGTGGTGGGTGTATGGAACGAGCTGCCGGAGGAGGTAGTAGAGGCTGGGACTATGGCAACGTTTAAGAAGGTACATGGTCAGGGCAGGATCGGAGTAATATGGACCAAACGCGGGCAGGTGGGACTGGTGTAGCCGGGACATGTTAGCTGGCGTGGGCAAGTTGGGCCGAAGGGCCTGTTTCCGCGCTGTATCACTCTGTAACTCTACGTGAAAGATCATTTCCCTCTCCGGCGTGATGCAAATATTTTTCAATGTGTCATGGCGGCACAGCGGAGAGTTGCTGCCTCACAGCGCTAGGGACCCGGGTTCGATCCCGACTACGGGTGCTGTCTGTACGGAGTTTATACATTCTCCCCGTGACCTGCGTGGGATTTCTCCGAGAGCTTTGCTTTCCTCCCACACTCCAACTACGTGCAGGTTTGTAGTTTCATTGGCTTGGTGTTAGATGTATAAATGTAAAATTGGCCCGAGTGCGTGTTTGCGTGCGGGGATCGCTGGTCGGTGTGGACCCGGTGGGCCGAAGAGCCTGTGTCCGCGCTGTATCTCTAAATGAAACTAAACTGAGGAAAGAGGAGGGGGAAGACATTGGTCCAGAGATAGGCAGTGGAGAAAGCGAATGGCATGTTGGACTTCATAACAAGAAGTGTTGAGTATAGGAGCAAAGAGGTCCTTCTGCAGTTGTACAGGGCCCCAGCGAGACCACACATGGAGTACTGTGTGCAGTTTTGGTCTCCAAATTTAAGGAAGGACATTCTTGCTATCGAGGGAGTGCAGCGCAGGTTGCTATTGAGGGAGTGCAGCGCAGGTTCACAAGGCTAATTCCCGGTATGGTGGGACTGTCATATGCTGAGAGAATGGAGCGGCTGGGCTTGTACACTCTGGAATGGAGAGGGGATCTTATTGAAACCTATGATTATTTAGGGTTTGGACACGCTAGAGGCAAGAAACATGTTCCCGATGTTGGGGGAGGTCAGAACCAGGGGCCACAGTTTAAGAATAAGGGGTAAGCCATTTAGAATGGAGACGAGGAAACAATTTTTCACACAGAGTAGTGAGTCTGTGGAATTCTCTGCCTCAGAGGGCGGTGGAGGCCGGTTCTCTGGATACTTTCAAGAGAGAGCTTGATAGAGCTCTTAAAAATAGCGGAGTCAGGGGATATGGGGAGAAGGCAGGAACGGGGCACTGATTGGGGATGATCAGCCATGATCACATTGAATGACGGTGCTGGCTCGAAGGGCCGAATGGCCTACTCAAGTCAAGTTAAGTCAAGTTTATTTGTCACATACACATACGAGATGTGCAGTGAAATGAAAGTGGCAATGCTCGCGGAACAACAAAACAACCAAACAAATTATAAACACAATCATAACACACATATTATTTTACACTCCTGCACCTATTGTCTATTGGTCCACAAGGAGATAGGAAGTAGTTGCGATACGGGGCGATCTATTTAGCACTGATCGATAACGGCGGTTTTAACGGCCATACGTACAATTCTGTTGCGGGTTGAAGGCGAGAAGAAGGTCTCTGGGTTATTGATCAAGTAGAGCTCCTGTCGCTGTTTACTGAACGGCGCTGTGAAATAATCTGGCTCTGGGCTGATGATCGCCGGGTCCAGGCGAAATGGCTTCAGCAACCGGTCAAATGGATTCTCCCTCGCTTGTGGAATATCGTTCTCCTTAATGGGCACTTTAATGTGCATGACCTCCGCGTACATGGCCAGAACATCCCAGGGGGCATGGACCTTCACAAAGTAGGTTTTACCATCTTCCGAATCCTGAAACACAATAGACAATAGGTGCAGGAGTTGTGTTTGCTTAATGTAATCACATATTAGTCATAGCTGGAGTCATAGAATGATACAGTGTGGAAACTGGCCTCTCAGCCCAGCTTGCCCTCACCGGCCAACATGTCCCATCCACACTAGTTCCACTTGCCTGTATTTGGCCCATATCCCAATAGATAATAGGTGCAGGAGTAGGCCATTCGGCCCTTCGAGCCAGCACCGCCATTCAATGTGACCATGGCTGATCATCCCCAATCAGTATCCCGTTCCTGCTTTTTTCCCCACATTCCTTGATTCCGTTAGCCCTAAGAGCTAAATCTCTCTCTAGATCATCCTCAATCAGTACCCCGTTCCTGCCTTCTCCCCATATCCCCTGACTCCGCTATCTTTAAGAGCCCTATCTAGCTCTTGAATGTATCCAGAGAACCGGCCTCCACCACCCTCTGAGGCAGAGAATTCCACACTCACAACTCTCTGCCTCTGTATTCATGCCTTCTATATTCTGTTGTGTGGAAGCAAAGCAAGAATTTCATTGCCCTATCTGGGACACATGACAACAAACTCTCTTGACTCTCTGTGAGAAGAAGGTGTTTCCTCACCTCCGTTCTAAACGGCTTACCCCTTATTCTTAAACTGTGACATGTTTTCCCTCTCTCTCCATCCCTCCCCTCCCCTAGTCATCCTGCCAGTTTCTCTGTTCGTATCCCCCCCCGTCATCACCTCTGCCACAGCCAACAATAGAGCATTGTGGGCTCCACCTTTTTAGTTGGTCATCGGAGTCTGCTCTGATGGTCATACTTCCAGTCTCGCACCTCTAATCTCCCTCTCCCCTGACTCTCAGTCTGAAGAAGGGTCTCAACCCGAAACCGCCACCCATTCCTTCTCTCCAGAGACGCTGCCTGTCCCGCTGAGTTACTCCGGCACCTTGTGTCTTCCTTCACTTACATCTTTATTTTCAGTTTCCAGCTCGAGGCCCGTCTTCAGCAAATTGTCTTCAAACTCTTTTCTTCTTTCCTGAATAAAATAAGAAAATAATCGCAAATTAAATGGGCTGCTGCCACGTTCAAGCACGGTGCCGGAGTCTCCACCTCCGTGGACCCTCATGACTCTATTTACTGCCACACCAGGTTACGTGGCAAGCGGTGCAGATGGCGGCTGGCACGGTGGTGCAGCGGTAGATTTTCTGCCTCACAGCGCCAGAGACCCAGGTTCGATCCCGACCATGGGTGCTTGTCTGTACGGAGTTTGTACGTTCTCCCCGTGGCAAACCCCTTGTGTTTTCTTCGCCACTCTCCAGATTCCTCCCACTCTCCAAAGATAGACAATAGACATTCGGCCCTTCGAGCCAGCACCGCCATTCAATCTGATCATGGCTGATCATCCAACTCAGTATCCTGTACCTGCCTTCTCTCCATACCCTCTGATCCCCTTAGCCACAAGGGCCACATCTAACTCCCTCTTAAATATAGCCAATGAACTGGCCTCGACTACCCTCTGCGGCAGAGAGTTCCAGAGATTCACCACTCTCTGTAGATGTACAGGTTTGTCGATTAATTGGCTTGGTATATGTGTAAATTGTCCCTAGTGTGTGCAAGATAGTGTTAGCGTGTGTGTTGATAGTCTTAGTGCGCAGGGACCGCTGGTCGGCGCGGGCTCGGTGGGTCTAATGGCCTGTTTCCGTGCTGTGTCTCTAAAACTAAAGATAAAAACTCTAAAGGCAACAAGAACCATAGTCAATCTTCTACCGTTATACAACTTTGTCGTCTGCACCCAGATGCCAGCTGGCAGGGGGGCCACTTAGCATAAAGATCTTATCTGCCAATGGTTCAAGCGAGGTCTGTGATCTTCCTGCCACTTACAACATTCCCAACTAATGTTAAATAACTATAATCAGAGCACGGCAAACATAGGTAAAAATACAATGAACTGCAGATGCTGGGGGTACAACATCCGAACCAGGGGTCACACAGTTTAAGTATAAGGGGTCGGCCATTTAGGACTCAGATGAGGAAAAACGTTTTCACCCAGAGAGTTGTGAATCTGTGGAATTCTCTGCCGCAGAAGTCAGTGGAGGCCGATTCAATTGATGTTTTCAAGTGAGAGTTAGATATAGCTCTTATGGCTAACAGAATCAAGGGAGAGAAAGAGAGAGATGGGGAGACAGAGAGAGGGAGACAGAGAGAGAGAGAGAGAGACAGAGAGAGACATAGAGAGAGAGAAAGAGACAGAGAGAGAGACAGAGGGAGACAGATAGAGAGAGAGAGCGAGGGAGAGAGAGAGAGAGAGAGAGAGAGATATAGAGAGAGAGAGAGAGAGACAGAGAGAGACATAGAGAGAGACAGAGAGAGAGAGAGAGAGAGAGAGAGACAGAGAGAGACAGAGAGACATAGAGAGAGAGAGAAAGAGAGAGATGGGGAGACAGAGGGAGACAGAGGGAGAGAGAGAGAGAGAGAGAGAGAGAGAGAGAGAGAGAGAGAGAGAGAGAGAGAGAGGGAGAGAGAGAGACAGAGAGAGAGAGAGAAAGAGAGAAAAAGAGAGATTTATTTTTTTGTGAATGCAGTATAAGGCAGTTTTAAATACCAATATCTGGTGTGGGTGTGAGTATGACAATGGCCAGCAGGTGGCACCTTACAGCTGGTCAAAAATGAGATTGCTTTCCTCATAAAAGGATTGGTTCCAATGACTCAGTGAAATGTCTCGTTTTTAGTTTCCAAAAGACGCAGCATTGAAACAGGCCCTTTGGCCCATCGAGTCGGCGCCAGCCAGCGCTCCCCGCACACCGACACTATCCTACACACACTAGGGACAATTTACAATCTTTACTTTTGGAAAGCTTTTGTTATGCTAGCCTTTATAAATCAGAGCATTGAGTATAGAAGCTGGGATGTAATGTTAAAATTGTATAAGGCATTGGTGAGGCCAATTCTGGAGTATGGTGTACAATTTTGGTCGCCCAATTATAGGAAGGATGTCAACAAAATAGAGAGAGTACAGAGGAGATTTACTAGAATGTTGCCTGGGTTTCAACAACTAAGTTACAGAGAAAGGTTGAATAAGTTAGGTCTTTATTCTCTGGAGCACAGAAGGTTAAGGGGGGACTTGACAGAGGTCTTTAAAATGATGAGAGGGATAGACAGAGTTGATGTGGACAAGCTTTTCCCTTTGAGAATAGGGAAGATTCAAACAAGAGGACATGACTTCAGAATTAAGGGACAGAAGTTTAGGGGTAACATGAGGGGGAACTTCTTTACTCAGAGAGTGGTAGCGGTGTGGAATGAGCTTCCAGTGGAAGTGGTGGAGGCAGGTTCATTGGTATCATTTAAAAATAAATTGGATAGGCATATGGATGAGAAGGGAATGGAGGGTTATGGTATGAGTGCAGGCAGGTGGGACTAAGGGGAAAAAAAGTTGTGTCGGCACGGACTTGTAGGGCCGAGATGGCCTGTTTCCGTGCTGTAATTGTTATATGGTTATATGGTTACTGAAGCCAATTAACCTACAAACCTGGAGTGTGGGAGGAAACCGGAGCACCCGGAGAAAACCCATGCAGGTCACGGGGAGAACATGCAAACTCCGTACAGACAGCGCCCGTAGTCAGGATGGAACCTGGGTCTGTGGCGCTGTGGGGCAGCAACTCCACCGCCACAAATGCTGAGCTACGACGTGCCGTACGTTTAGAAATTGCTTTTCCCAGCCAGATCAACGATCAGACTTTCCAAGTAAACTTGAAAAACTTGAAAATACTTGAGACTGACCAAACCTCTTGCCCACTTCATGATTGCGCCGGCATCTTTAGCCTGCTCTCTCAGCCATCACTCACCCCACCCAGTGCTGCAGTGTGGGTGGAGAGACAGATTCAATGAACACCATTGATTCACACAGCAGACAGCGCTCCACTGTAGAAACCACTGCCCATTTATATGCCTTAGGAGTAAGCCTTTTGCAGAAAAATCCCCACCCCCCCCCACACCCTCCCCCCCACTTAATACTTAAACAGTGATGTGTGTGAAAGAACAGCTCGTTTATCACCGAACAAACAGCTAACAGTGGCTTTTCCTTTATCATCACCACTTTTTTGCATATCTTTCATTCATTGTTCTATATCTCCACCTCATCATATCTCTGTCGAGGTGTTGCTGCCTCGCCAACGGTCTGTCTGTCATTTCCTTCTTTGTGTTTTAAATAGTATGTGTTAAATGTATCGTTTTAGTGTTATTTGGCTTGTTTTATGTGGGGGGGGGGGGCGGAGGTGGGGGGGGGGGGGGGGGGGGGGGGGGGGGAAACTTTTTCTGATCTCTTACCTCGACGGACATGCGATTTGTTTCCGTATCGTGTCTCGGTCCGCAGTGCGGCCTGACATCGTGGAGCTGTCGGCCTTTGCTGGGGGCCGACTTTCGAGAGGTGCCCGCGGTCCCTTTGCCAGGGGTCGACCTCGGAGCTCCAACCGCGGGTGCTTGCGGACTTAACATCGTGGAGCTTCGCGGTCTCTGGTCAGAGACTGACTTCGGGGGAACTCCAAGACGCGGGGGTTTTGATCGCCCTCGACGTAGGGGCTTCGACCGCCGGCTACGGGAGCTCCGATCGTCCCGACCGCGGGTGAATAAAGAGGGAGAAGATTGGACTCTCATGCCTTCCATGACAGTGGGGAATGTGGGGAATCCGCTGTGGTGGATGTTTATGTTGACTTTTATGTTGTTGTGTGTCTTGATGCTTTGTTGTTCCGTATGTGTGTGGGGGGCGGGGGATGGGGGGGTGGTGGGGGAAACTTTTGTTTGAACCTCAGGAGGTTCAAATGATAACAAATAAACTGTATTGTAATGTGTTGTGTTATATGTCTGTATAGGTAATTGGTACACTTGACAATAAAAGACTGTTGAAACCTTTACCTCTTGTTTCCCTTATCCCTAACCAGTCTGAAGAAGGGTCCTGGCCCAAAATGTCACCCATCCTCTGTTTCCCCACAGATGCTGCCTGACCCATCGAGTTATTCCGGCATTTTGTGTCTCGGCAGCCAGCATATCACGACTGTTGGTGCGAGGGAAAGTGCCTCCTGCAGAATTCACAAATCACTACCCCAGGATTTAAGATGTGGCAACATCTAACTCATGGAAGGTGTGTGTGTGTGTGTGGGGGAAATAAAAGTAATTAAATAAACACAAAATTATTTTTCCAACTTTTGTTTCTACTTGCCGAGATGATGGGCATTTGCACGACAGTTTCCTCCCACACTACACTAAGACATGATCAGGATAGTATTCTAGGAATCCTATAGCAGGATTCATATAGTGGGCATGGTGCATGCACCCTGCTCTTAAATCTCCTCCTCAACCTTCCTCAGCTCTGTGGAAAGAGAAAGAGGTAACAGGTTTCAGGTTACGAGGTCATAAGGGATAGGAGGCCATTCGGCCCATCAAGTCTACTCTACTATTAGACACTGCTAATCTATCTCTCCCTCCTAACCCCATTCCCCTGCCTTCTCCACATAACCTCTGACTCCTGTACCAATCATAGGATCTATCTAAGGTACGCAAAAATGCTGGAGAAACTCAGCGGGTGCAGCAGCATCTATGGAGCGAAGGAAATAGGCAACGTTTCGGCCCGAAACCCTTCCGGGTTTCGGCGCGAAACGTTGCCTATTTCCTTCAGGGTTTCGGCCCGAAACGTTGCCTATTTCCTTCGCTCCATAGATGCTGCTGCACCCGCTGAGTTTCTCCAGCGTTTTTGTGTACCTTCGATTTTCCAGCATCTGCAGTTCCTTCTTAAGCACATAGGATCTATCTATCTCTGCCTTAAAAATATCCACTGACTTGGCCTCCAAAGCCTTTTGAGGCAAAGAGTTCCACAGATTCACCACCCTCTGGCCAAATAAATTTCTCCTCATCTCCTTCCTAAAAGAACGCCCTTTAATTCTGAGGCTGTGCGGCCTCTAGTCCTCGACTCTCCCACTAGTGGAAACATCCTCTCCACATCCAGTCTATCCAAGCCTTTCACTATTCGGTAGTTTTCAATGAGGTCCCACCTCTCATCCTTCGAAACTCTCTGTCAGAACTTGCCTGACGAAGGATTTTTGACATGAAACATCAGCTTTAATTTTGACTGCTGCTGGTTGACATAGAGGAGTCCAGCACATCACCAGCAGGCCCTGCAGCTCACAATGTCAGTGCTTGATGGAAACCAGTTCCAGCCTATGTATTGCAAACACACTTTCCTGGCACCACGGACTTTGTGGCATCTGACAGCCCTTTCAATGTAATTAAGGATAAGGGGGAAATCCTTTAAAACCGAGATGAGAAGAACTTTTTTCACACAGAGAGTGGTGAATCTCTGGAACTCTCTGCCACAGAGGGTAGTTGAGGCCAGTTCATTGGCTATATTTAAGAGGGAGTTAGATGTGGCCCTTGTGGCTAAGGGGATCAGGGGGTATGGAGAGAAGGCAGGTACGGGATACTGAGTTGGATGATCAGCCATGATCATATTGAATGGCGGTGCAGGCTCGAAGGGCCGAATGGCCTACTCCTGCACCTAACTTCTATGTTTCTATGTTTCAGAAGGGATAGGTGACGTATCAGGTCGAGACCATTCTTCAGAATGAAGAGGTGACGTTTCCAATTCCTTCGCTCCATAGATGCTGCTTCACCCGCTGAGTTTCTCCAGCATTTTTGTCTACCTCGGACTAGCTTGGATCAAATTTCACTGGATTTGCCTTGCACTAAACGTTAAAGCAGGTACGGGATACTGAGTTGGATGATCAGCCATGATCATATTGAATGGCGGTGCAGGCTCGAAGGGCCGAATGGCCTCTACTCCTGCACCTAATTTCTATGTTTCTATGTTTCAATGCTTCATTTCTCTTCACCACTCGCCTTCCCAAACCATCATCAATGCTGCTGAAGGCATTTTAAAACCCAAGCCGTAGAAGTTGATGTCATGCAGAATGAAAATGGCAACAGGAGCAAAAAGCTGGAGTGACTCAGCGGGACTGGCAGCATCTCTGGAGAGAAGCAATGGGTGATGTTTCAGGTTGAGACATAGAAACATAGAAAATAGGTGCAGGAGTAGGCCATTCGGCCCTTCGAGCCTGCACCGCCATTCAATATGATCATGGCTGATCATCCAACTCAGTATCCTGTACCTGCCTTCTCTCCAATACCCCCTGATCCCTTTAGCCACAAGGGCCACATCTAACTCCCTCTTAAATATGTGCATTAGCCACATCTGCAGTTCCTCGTTTCGCTGCATAATCGAGGACGAGTCTCACCCCCGGTCACTCACTCTTCTCCTCTCCCCGGTTCTTGCTAATGCTTGCGGGGATTAAAATTTATCAATAATAATAATATCAGGTCAGGTCACCGTGGCTCACACGGTGGCACAGCGGTAGAGTTGCTTACAGTGCTCGCAGCGCCGGAGATACGGGTTCGATCCCGACTACTGGTGCTGTCTGTACGGAGTTTGCACGTTCTTCCCCCCGTGACTGCATGGGTTTTCTCCAAGATCTTCGGTTTCCCCCCACACTCCAAAGACGTACAGGTTTTAGGTGTGAAGAAGGGTTTCGGCCCGAAACGTCGCCTATCTCCTTCGCTCCATAGACGCTGCTGCACCCGCTGAGTTTCTCCAGCATTTTTGTGTACCTCAGGTTTTAGGTTCATTTGGTATAAATGTAACAATCGTCCTTCATGTGTGTAGGATAGTGTTAGTGTGCGGGGATCGCTGGTCGGCGCGGACTCGGTGGGCTGAAGGGCCTGTTTCCACGCTGTATCTCTAAACTAAAGTCTGGAAGTGGAGTATTGATGGGACTGAGCATGTTAATTATTTCAGCAGTTGTGGGTGTTTCTGCGTTTATATAATGCACGAGTCATCACACTAATGATCTTCCCAAGTGCTTTACCCTAATTAACCTCCATTCATCTCATCCATCCATCACCTAATTTTCCACGGAATGATATCATTCTTATTATTTCCAGCCATCCTCAGCTCTGGACCAGCGAGTGGTGAAATAATTTGGTAGCTTTCCGCCGTTTCATTCAGGGTGTCAGCGGTTATGGGGTGAAGGCGGGAGAATGGTGTCAGAAGGGAGAGATAGATCAGCCATGATTGAACGGCAGAGTAGACGTGATGGGCCGAATGGCCTAATTCTTCTCCTATCACTTATGAACTTAAATCCATCCGGATTTGCTCACCAGAAATACTATAATTTCCCACAAGGAAACGAGCACATTGGCCTTCAACTTCCCTGGATACAAAATTAGCACCAAAAAATGTTTGGACTTCCCACCCCAAGAATGCGACACGCATTTTTAACCCACGCAGGTCACGGGGAGAACGTACAAACTCCGTACAGACAGCGTCCGTAGTCGGGATCGAACCTGGGTCTCCGGCGCTGCATTTTGCTGCAAGGCAGCAACACTAACCGCTGCGCCACCGTGACCATGGATAAGGTGGATAGCAGCCGATCCACTTGTGTTGCCACAGTCAGATAGCTATGGACTTCTAGCCCAAGATCCCTTTGTTCACTGATGCTCCTAAGTGCACAGGAGAGGTTTAGAAGGAGATGGGCCAAATGCAAGTGGGTGGGACTAGCGTGGCTTTGTCATGTATCATGTATCTGTACATTGTAAATGGTTTCAATGTAATCATGTATTGTCTTTCCGCTGACTGGATAGCCCGCAACAAAAAGCTTTTCACTGTACCTCGGTACATGTGACAATAAACTAAACTGAATTGAAAGAGGGTGGGTCATAAGTGATAGGAGGAGAATTAGGCCATTCGGCCCATCAAGTCTACTCCGCCATTCAATCATGGCTGATCTATCTCTCCCTCATCACTCCATTCTCCTGCCTTCTCCCCATAACCCCTGACACCCGTACTAATCAAGAATCTATCTATCTCTGCCTTAAAAATATCCATTGACTTGGCCTCCACAGCCTTCTGTGGCAAATAATCCCACAGATTCACCACCCTCTAACTGAAGAAACGTCTGTGTGGGCAAGAAGAAGTCTGAAGAAGGGTTTCGGCCCGAAACGTTGCCTATTTCCTTTCGCTCCATAGATGCTGCTGCACCTGTTATGTGGGCAAGTTGGGCTGAAGGGCCTGATTTCACCGTGCATGGCTCTAAGGAATCAAATTGGAAGGTGGAGCTGGAGAAGGAAGTGGCAAAGTTCAGAACTAAACACATCCACTCAAGATGGAACAAGGTAAATCCCAGCCTTACATCTCTCCTGACTTTTATCCTCATCATTACTCACTATCGATAACTGCAGAGCAGATGCAGAGGATTAAATTAGGGTAGAATTGCTGCCTCACAGCGCCAGAGTCCCGGGTTCGATCCTGGTTCGGGAATTTCTCTGCCAAGGACAAGAAGGCTCTGCAGAGAGTAGTGCGTTCGGCCGAACGCACTATGGGAACTTCATTTGCCCCCCTGCAGGAACTATACATCAGGAGGTGCAACTCCAGAGCCAACAATATCATGAGAGACCCCTTCCACCCCTGCAACGGACTGTTCCAGCTGCTACGGTCAGGCAAACGCCTCCGTTGCCATGCGGTGAGAACGGAGAGGATGAGAAGGAGTTTCTTCCCAGAGGCCATTCGGACTGTAAACGCCTATCTCACCAGGGACTAACTCTACTGAACGTTTTTCCTTCCATTATTTATTATGTAAAGGTATATGTGTGTTATGATTGTGTTTATAGTTTGTTTGTTTGTTTGTCTTTTTGCACAAAAGTCCGCGAGCATTGCCACTTTCATTTCACTGCACATCTCGTATGTGTATGTGACAAATAGACTTGACTTGACTTGACTACGGACTGCTGTCTGTACGGAGTTTGCACGTTCTCCCCGTGACCTGCGTGGGTTTACTCCGGGTGCCTCGGTTTTACTCCCACACTCCAAAGACGTACAGGTTTGAAGGTTAATTGGCTTGGTATAAATGTAAATTGTGTGTAGGATAGTGTGTGTGTGTGCGCGGGGATCGCTGGTCGGCGCGGACTCGGTGTTTCCCCGCTGTATGTCTAAACTTGTGGGCCTTACCGTTTTCTTGTCTGCATCTTTAGGGTCGTCCACGTACGACAGAATGAAGTCAATCCTTCTAATTCCATCGCAAAAGAAGACAGAGTCTTTGCTGTGGATCTGTTTATCAATCTGAGGAACGAAAGGAAAAATACCATGAAAAAGTGCCCAGGGGTTTTGATTTGTGACTCGAGTTATTCTTTGAACAAAAATGCTTCGATTAAAAAAAAAACTTTTGTAGCAGATCGGCCAAGCTTCTACAAGGATGAAAATTGTTGACTTTAAAAGTAAGGCAAGCGGCCAAGACAAGCCCACCGCTCAGATCCATGCACGGACGTCCAACAAAAGCAATGGTTATTCGCAATCTGTTGTAGAATAAGTGACCTAACACTGTTACAATGCCTTTCAGAATTCACAGTGAACTGTTGTTCCGCTTGCAATCAAAAAACTATTCAGCACAATTGGTCCTGTATTACAGATAAATCTCCCAATCTGGCCAAACCGCTCCAAATGTGGCTGGCTTTCAGAAACAAGACGAAAAGGCCAGTATTTTCAGCCAAGCTTATCAATATACTTAGTATAATTAATCTGTTTAGAGTTATATTGTCAATATATGTATACAAGCCTGAAGAAGGGTCCCGACCCAAAATGTTTAAGAAGGAACTGCAGATGCTGGAAAATCGAAGGTAGACAAAAATGCTGGAGAAACTCAGCGGATGAGGCAGCATCTATGGAGCGAAGGAATTAGGCGACGTTTTAGGCCGAAACCCTTCTTCAGACTGATCCACATTCTCCAGACTTGCTGCCTGACCCCGCTGAGTTACTCAAATACTTTCTGAAGTAGTCTGAAGATGGGTTTCGGCCCGAAACGTTGCCTATTTCCTTCGCCCCATAGATGCTGCTGCACCCGCTGTGTTTCTCCAGCATTTTTGTGTACCTTCGATTTTTCCAGCATCTGCAGTTCCTTCTTAAATACTCAAATGCTTTGTCAGAATTTCAATGTGGAGGAAGGAACTGCAGATACTGGTTCACATCGTAGACGCAAAATGTTGGAGTAACTCAGCGGGACAGGGGGCGTCTCTGTGGAGAAGGAATGGGTGGCGTTTCGGGTCGAGACCCTTCATCAGACTGAATTTCATTTGCATTTTGGGACTCATTAAGCATCTTTTGGGATTCAGATGATCAGAGCAATTTTCGATTTCCAGAGTTGCATTTGCATCTCCTGGAAGAGCACATAGCCGCTGAGTCGGGGGGGGGGGGGTCTGGCAGCACCGAGGTTTGTAGTCTACCTGTTCGATTTTTCGGCAACGGAGAGACCTGTAGCGCGGATCTGCAGTTAAACAGTTTCTTAAACTGAGCGCCCTCCGCAGACAGCGGTTAGGGATCAATGGAGGGGAGCGAGGAAACGGTGATGCGTTGGGGAGATCACCATAGAGACAGAGGTGACTGTGATGCAGTTGGTAAAAAAGAAGTTCACCAGGATCTGAAAGAAATGGACTTCTTCATGCAGGAAAAAGTAGCCTTCTTGATGAGTTGATAAAGGAGGTCATCGGAGATGTTTGCCAGGAATAGATAGAAAACGTTGTTGCGTGGAATGAGCTCCTTGGTCTTCTTGGAGTTAAGGGCCAGGTTGTTGTCAGCGCACCAGAGGTACACAAAATTGCTGGAGAAAGGCCATAGATAAACTTGTGTTGGAAGGTACACAAAATTCCCCCTTACTCAGCGGGGTGCAGCACCTTCGATTTTTTCCAGCATCTATGGAGCGAAAGGAAATAGGCAGCGTTTCGGGCCGAAACCCTGAAGGAAATAGGCAACGTTTCGGGCCGAAACCCGGAAGGAAATAGGCAACGTTTCGGGCCGAAATCCGGAAGGAAATAGGCAACGTTTCGGGCCGAAACCCGGAAGGAAATAGGCAACGTTTCGGGCCGAAACCCGGAAGGAAATAGGCAACGTTTCGGCCCGAAACGTTGCCTATTTCCTTCGCTCCATAGATGCTGCTGCACCCGCTGAGTTTCTCCAGCAATTTTGTGTACCTTCGATTTTCCAGCATCTGCAGTTCCTTCTTGAACACATAATTAACTGTTTGTTGGGTGAAAATGAGAAGCTGGTGTGACTTGGGTGGGGGAGGGATGGAGCGGGAGTGGGAATGCCGGGGTTACTTGAAGTTAGAGAAATTAATATTCATACCACAGGGCTTTAAGCTGCCCAAGCGAAATAGCCTATCCTACCCTTGAAAGATACAGCACGGAAGGGCCTGTTTCCATGTTGTATCTCCAAACTAAGACTAACTAGGTTGGATTCATGGGATTCACATTGTGGATAATACAGCTCACCCACTCCGTGACACACACTGGTCAACCTGAGGAGCACCTTCAGCAACAGACTGGTCCCACCAAGATGCAGCACAGAACGCCACAGGAGATCCTTCTTCCCTGTGGCTATCAAACTGTACAACTCCTCCCCCCTTCCGTCGTGGGGTCGACATGTATCCTGTTGTGTTTTATGACTGTTGACTCAATCAATTTCCCTCTTGGGATTAATAAAGTTCTCTCGTATCGTATCTACGGCGCTAACGCTGGAGATATTTAATCTTGAGTCACACGTGAGCAATGGTTCTGGCACTTTGTACCTCTGACAGCTGATGGCTCTATATAGCTGGAGTTGTCTCACCGAGATCCAGCCCGAGGAAGGGTCTCGACCCGAAACATCACCCATTCCATCTCTCCACAGATGCTGCCTGTCCTGCTGAGTTACTCCAGCTTTTTGTGTTCATCTTTGGTGTAAACCAGCATCTGCAGTTCCTTCCTACACATACCGTATACACACATATGCAGACATACATATATAGACTGACACACATAGACACACACACATACATAGACACACACACACATACATAGACACACACACACATACATAGACACACACACACACACACACATACATAGACACACACACGTTGAAACACACACAGACACACACACACATAGACACACACACACACACACATAGACACACATACACACATACACACACACACATAGACACACACACATAGACACACACATACATACACACACATAGACACATACATAGACACACACACACATAGACACACACACAGACACACACATACAGACACACACACACAGACACACACACACACATAGACACACACATTGACACACACACATTGACACACACACACATACAGACACACACACACAGACACACACATACATAGACACACACACACACAGCCACACACATACACACACACACATAGACACACACACACACACACACACACACACACACATACAACACACACACACACACACACAGACACACACACATACATATACAGACACACACACACAGACACACACACACATAGACAGAAACACACATATATAGACACACACATACAGACAGACACACACACATACACACATATAGAGACAGACACACTTATATATATATATATATATATACAAACAAACAAAGAGTAGTGGTTGGTGGATGTTCGGCAGAGTTACTACAGCGCTATGTGTCGCTGTTGATCTGTGTGGAGGCAGTGGTGTAGAGAGCCAGCATTCTCCAAACTGCAGCCAGCTCTGGTGCTGATGAATCGTGGAGAACAGTATCATGGAAATAACGAGCCTGCACGCTGACACACTGCAGATATTCCACCAAGCAGCAGACCGTGACTCACCCAGCCCCATTCCCATACCAAACCTGGACTTTTATGGGAAATGCTCTGGCTGTGACTAATCTACACAGTGTCTGAATTCTATAAACACACAAAATACTCATTTAGCACCTATTTAGATGCCAGATTATATTATGGATGGGACTTCTAGAAACAAAAACCCTGCCCTGACGAGACAATGTCTAAACATTTGCTTTCACAGAATCTGAAAAATAAAGTTGAACTTCGCAGTAACTGAACTCATGCACCAAATATGTATTGTGTAATCTGTGGTGTGTGGTGGGAACAGACTTTTAGATGGGAGACACATAATTCTGCAGATGCCGGAATCTGTAGCAAAAATCAAAAGGAAGAACAGCCGGAGGAACTCAGCAGTCAGGCAGCAGCTGCGGAAGGAATGGACAGTAGATGTTTGAGATCGAGACTCTTCACTTAAACTGAAAGTGCAGAGGGGGAATAGATGGTATAAAGAGGTAGAGAGGGGCGAGGCAAGGTTTGATCAAATACTTGTCAATAGACAATCGGTGCAGGAGTAGGCCATTCTGCAGGAACTATGCATCAGGAGGTGCAACTCCAGAGCCAATAAAATCACGGGAGACCCCTTCCACCCCTGCAACGGACTGTTCCAGCTGCTGCGGTCAGGCAAACGCTGAAGAGGGGTTTCGGCCCGAAACGTTGCCTATTTCCTTCGCTCCATGGATGCTGCTGCACCCGCTGAGTTTCTCCAGCTTTTCTGTGTGACCTCCGTTGCCATGCTGTGAGAACGCAGAGGTTGAGAAGGAGTTTCTTCCCAGAGGCCATTCGGACTCTCACTTTACTGAACGTCTTTCCTTCCAATATTTAATATGTAAAATAATATGTGTGTGTTTATGATTGTGTTTATTGGTTGTTTGTCTGTTTGTCTTTTTGCACAAAGTCCGCGAGCATTGCCACTTTCATTTCACTGCACATCTCGTATGTGTGTGTAACGAATAAACTGACTTGACTTGACTTGACTTGACTTGGGCCCTTCGAGCCAGCACCGCCATTCAATGTGATCATGCCTGATCCTGGAGGTTATTGGGTTAATGTGTGATCAGCTATTGACAGTACTGGCCTTGCACCCGTTGGGAGTTTAGAAGGATGAGGGGGAAACTCATTGGAACTTACCAAATAGTGAGCATTCCATGTTCTCCAGAGCTGCTGCCTGACCTGCAGAGTTACTCCAGCACTCTGTGCCTATCTAACTTATTCCTCGTTACTATCTTGTATGTATGAAATATTTTGGGATTCTCTATAATCTGTCTTGCCAAGGACATTTCCCGGCTGCTTCTGACATTCCTAATTCCCAGAATGAGTAATTCCCGGCATTCTTTATAATCCTCAAAGGCCCTGTGCGATCTATTCTTCCTGAATGTCATGGATAATGTGGGAAGACAATACACAATAGGTGCAGGAGTAGGCCATTCGGCCCTTCGAGCCAGCACTGCCATTCAATATGATCATGGCTGATTATCCCAATCAGTACCCCGTTCCTGCCTTCTCCCCATATCCCCTGGCTCCGCTATTTTTAAGAGCCCTATCTAGCTCTCTCTTGAAAGCATCCAGAGAACCTGCCTCCACCGCCCTCTGAGGCAGAGAATTCCACAGACTCACAACTCTCTGTGAGAAAACGTGTTTCCTCGTCTCCGTTCTAAATGGCTTACTCCTTATTCTTAAACTGTGGCCCCTGGTTCTGGACTTACCCAACATCGGGAACATATTTCCTGCCTCTAGCGTGTCCAAACCCTTAATAATCTTTTAAGATTCAATGAGATACCCTCTCATCCTTCTAAACTCCAGAGTGCACAAGCCCAGCTGCTCCATTCTCTCAGCATATGACAGTCCCGCCATCCCGGGAATTAACCTTGTGAACCTACGCTGCACTCCCTCAATAGCAAGAATGTCCTCCCTCAAATTAGGGGACCAAAACTGCACACAATACTCCAGTGACTCCAGGTCTCACTAGGGCCCTGTACAACTGCAGAAGGACCTCTTTGCTCCCGTCATGGATAATGTGGGAAGACTTCTGCATCAGCCATTGCAATTGGTATCCCAGTATTGGCCATCAGTAAGGAATGATTCAGCGGGTGAGGCAGCATCTATGGAGCGAAGGAATAGGTGATGTTTCGGGTCGAGACCCTTCTTCAGATTGCTTCGCTCCATAGATGCTGCCTCATCCACTGAGTTTCTCCAGTAATTTTGTCTACCTTCGATTTTTCCACCATCTGCAGTTCTTTCTTAAACAGTAAAGAATGACTGTTTGGTTCAAACCTGTATCCTGTTTACTTGCCTTGCGAACAAGATTTAAGAAAATAATCTATGGATGGTCTATCATTGTAAATTGCAAATTGGGCCCCATATCGAAGGAGGGATATTGACGTTGCAGAGGGTCCAGAGGAGGTCTACGAAAATGATCCAGTGGATAATAGGGTTAATGTTTGATGAATGTTTGAAGGCACAGTGCCTCTGCTCGCTGGAGTTTGGATGCGGGAGAGACTCATTAAAACGTACCGAATAGTGAAAGGCCCGGATAGAGCAGATGTTTCCACTGGCGGGAGACTCTAGGACAAGAGGCCACAGCATCAGAATAAAAGAATGTTCCAATGGAAAGATAAGGAGGAATTTCTTTAGCCAGAGGGTGATAAATCTGAGGAATTCATTGCCGCAGAAGGTTTTGACCGATTCTTGAATAGTAAGTGTGTCAAAGGTTACGGGGAGAAGGCAGGAGAATGGCAGAGGGAGGGAAAGATAGATCAGCCCTGACCACGGGGAACAGTGGAGGAAGAGACCGACTTTGGTGCCTTCCCACACAGTGGGAAACTTTGATTCTGCTGTGTGGGGATGTTTTATGTTAAATTCTATAGTGTGTGTTCTTTATACCCTTTCTGGCTTAATCCCTCCCCTCACCACCTCCAGTTTAAATTCCAGTTGGAATATTTTGGAGGACCCAAGAACCAAGAAACGGTGGAGCAGCCTCGATGGGCCGAATGGCCTAATTCTGCTCCTATGAACTAATACGAGATGGTCCTGTTAATAAATCCCACATGATGACCTGGGTTTTAGTTCCACAGCTGTCAGGGGTGGGATTTGCTCTCCTAATTCGGGACCGGACACAGTTTTGAACAAATTACTTCCATTCTAAAATTGACATTTCTTTCATTCCACAGCCTTGCACTTCCCCAACCATAGAAACATAGAAATTAGGTGCAGGAGTAGGCCATTCGGCCCTTCGAGCCTGCACCGCCATTCAATATGATCATGGCTGATCATCCAACTCAGTATCCCGTACCTGCCTTCTCTCCATACCCTCTGATCCCCTTAGCCACAAGGGCCACATCTAACTCCCTCTTAAATATAGCCAATGAACTGGCCTCGACTACCCTCTGCGGCAGAGAGTTCCAGAGATTCACCACTCTCTGTGTGAAAAAAGTTCTTCTCATCTCGGTTTTAAAGGATTTCCCCCTTATCCTTAAACTGTGACCCCTTGTCCTGGACTTCCCCAACATCGGGAGCAATCTTCCTGCATCTAGCCTGTCCAACCCCTTAAGAATTTTGTAAGTTTCTATAAGATCCCCTCTCAATCTCCTAAATTCTAGAGAGTATAAACCAAGTCTATCCAGTCTTTCTTCATAACACAGTCCTGACATCCCAGGAATCAGTCTGGTGAACCTTCTCTGCACTCCCTCTATGGCAATAATGTCCTTCCTCAGATTTGGAGACCAACACTGTACGCAATACTCCAGGTGTGGTCTCACCAAGACCCTGTACAACTGCAGTAGAACCTCCCTGCTCCTATACTCAACTATTATCCGGCACCCTTGCTTCCCTTGATCTTCTCGAAACATATAAAATTCTCAAAGGATTGGACAGGGTAGGCCGGGAAACATGTTCCCGATGTTGGGGGAGTCCAGAACCAGGGCTCACACAGTTTAAGAATAAGGGGTCGGCAATTTTGGACTGAGATGAGGAGAGTTGTGAATCTGCCAAAGAGTTGTGAATCTGTGGGATTCTCTGCCACAGAAGGCAGTGGAGGCCAATTCACTGGATGTTTTCAAGAGTGAGTTAGATTTAGATCTTAGGGCTAATGGAATCAAGGGATATGGGGAGAAGGCAGGGACGGGGTACTGTTTGTGGATGATCAGCCATGATCACAGTGAATGCTGGTGCTGTCTCGAAGGGCCGAATGGCCTCCTCCTGCACCTATTTCCTACGTTTTCTCCGAGATCTTTGTTTTTTCCCCACACTCCAGACGTACAGGTTTGTGGGTTTAAGAAGGAACTGCAGATGCTGGAAAAATCGAAGGTAGACAAAAGTGCTGGAGAAACTCAGTGGATGAGGCAGCATCTATGGAGCGAAGGAATAGGTGACGTTTCGGGTCGAGACCCGAAACGTCACCTATTCCTTCGCTCCATAGATGCTGCCTCACCCACTGAGTGTCTCCAGCATTTTTGTCTATTTTTGTAGGTTAATTGGTTTGGTAGAAATGAAAAAAACTTGTCCCTAGTGTGTGTAGGATGGTGTTGGAGTACAGGGATCGCTGGTCGGCATGGACTGGGTGGGCCGAAGGGCCTGTTTGCGGGCTGTATCTCTAAACTAAACTCAAAACTCCTTTGCGACAACCCACTTCCATTATACTCCCCAATATAACTGCGCCGTCTCAAATTCCCATTCATTTTCTCAATGAGAATAACATTGCACGCTGAGACCCCCTGACGTGCTTTGATGCGGGGTCTTGATCAAATGCCATTCAACACAGACATAGATGCAGAAAACCAGCCCCTCTCTGCATTCAGTAACGTTTGCGTGCTAAAACCCCTGTCCCACGGTACGAGTTCATTCCAAGAGCTCTCCCGAGTTTTCCCTGATTCGAACTCGGAGATTTACGGTAATGGCCACTCGTCGGTACTCGGGGCTCTCGTGGACGTTTTTCAACATGTTGAAAAATCTTCACGAGTCTTCCCATGCTTATCTGCCATTAGCGAGTCTTCCCGAGTACCTGCCGTTAGCGTTACGAGCCGCTAAGAGACGTCCCCGAGCTCCGACGTACCCACTATGTTCATTCTCCGTGCTTACCCCGAGTTTGATTTTTTTAAAACTCGGGAGAGCTCTTGGAATGAACTCGTACCGTGGGACAGGGCTTTAAACATGCTGCCTTTCTGCTCTCTATTCTTATATCATAGAATGCAATGCGCTCTTCAACCATAGCTTCCCTCACATTGAGTGAGAACAGACGATCACATCCCCCAAACACAGTGCGAAGCATAACATCGAAAAGACAGCAGGCAGTTTTGTCCTCTCTCTCCTCCCCAATCAGCCACCCAGTGAAATGATCGCACGTGCAATAACTGCCCCAAATAAGATTTATGCCCCAAAATAAACTTGCTCCGGCTTTGAGGTATTAGTTGGAGAAAAATAATCTTAAAATATGGTAACAATTCTTTGCTGTAGCATTCTGATGCATGGTTAAATGGCCAATAACTGCAAGTGAAGCTCTCCCCCACACTACACACTCCACAGCACTAGACAGCAATGTAACCTCTAATGCAGGAACCTCTAGTGTGGGAAGAATGTCCCCCATGTTGGGGGAGTCCAGAACCAGGGCTCCCAGTTTAAGAATGAGGGATCGTATATCTAGGACTGAGATGAGGAAAAACTTTTTCAGCCAGAGAGTTGTGAATCTGTGGAATTCTCCGCCACAGAAGGCAGTGGAGGCCGATTCACTGGATGTTTTCAAGAGAGAGTTAGATTTAGCTGTTAGGGCAAACAGAATGGAGGGACATGGGGTGAAAGCAGGAACGGGGTACTGATGCTGGAATGATCAGGCATGATGATATTGAATGGCGGTGCTGGCACGAAGGGCCGAATGGCCTACTCCTGCATCTACTTTCTATGTTTCTAATCAGTCTCCAATGTATGGATTTTACTAAGTAACTCAATGGCGAAAAGAAAAGCCCTTACAATCAGAACGACCAGGCTGTCAAAGTTCCTCAATGTGAGCGACATATTTATCTAAAGGATAATTTTTTCATAAAGTCCAATTTGCCCCTGCTGTGAAACGCAGCAATTCTAAAATATGATTGGATTATTGTGCAGGCAGGAACTGCAGGTGCTGGCTTACACTAAAGTTAATCACAAAGTGTTGGAGTAGCTCAGCGGGACAGGCAGCATCTCTGGAGAGAAGGAATGGGTGACGTTTCGGGTCGAGGCTGAAGTCTGAAGAAGGGTCTCGACACAAAACCTCATCTATTTGTTTTCCATCCCACACACACTAGGGACAATTTAATTTTACACCAAGCCAATTAACAAACAAGCCGATACGTCTTTGGAGTGTGGGAGGAAACCGAAGATCTCGGAGAAAGCCCACGCAGGTCACGGGGAGAACGTACAAACTCCGTACAGACAGCACCCACAGTCGGGATCGAACCCGGGTCTCTGACGCTGTAATCACTGTAATGCCCCCGTCCCACTTAGGAAACCTGAACGGAAACCTCTGGAGACTTTGCGCCCCACCCAAGGTTTCCGTGCGGTTCCCGGAGGTTTTTGTCAGTCTCCCTAATGGTCGAAAGTGATTTCCGCTTCTTCTATGTTCCGGCGATTATTTAAAAAAATTCAAAACCGGCTGCGTATAAAAATAGGTTGCCGTTTTAAATTCGGTATTTTTTAGTCGAAGCTGGTTGGGTTGCTAGTTGCAGGTGGTTGCCAGAGGTTGCAGGTGGTTGCCGTAGGTTGCAGGTGGTTGCCGGAGGTTGCAGGTGGTTGCTGGAGGTTGCAGGTGGTTGCTGGAGGTTGCAGGTGGTTGCCGGAGGTTGCAGGTGGTTGCCGGAGGTTGCAGGTGGTTGCCGGAGGTTGCAGGTAGTTGCCGGAGGTTGCAGGTGGTTGCCGGAGGTTGCAGGTGGTGCAAGGTAAGACTTCCACTACTAAGTCGCGGCCAGTTTCGAATTTTTTTAAATAATCGCCGGAAACCACTTTCGACCATTAGGGAGACTGACAAAAACCTCCAGGAATCTTGGGTGGGGCGCAAAGTCTCCAGAGGTTTCCGTTCAGGTTTCCCAAGTGGGACAGGGGCATGAGGCAGCAACTCTACCGCTGCGCCATCGTTGCTGCCCTCATCTTCTGACCGGATTATTATTAGGTCTTAACAAAAATAGACAATAGACAATAGGTGCAGGAGTAGGCCATTTGGCCCTTCGAGCCAGCACCGCCATTCAATGTGATCATGGCTGATCATCCCTAATCAGTATCCCATTCCTGCCTTCTCCCCATATCCCCTGACTCCGCTATTTTTAAGAGCCCTGTCTAGCTCTCTCTTGAAAGTATCCAGAGAACTGGCCTCCACCGCCCTCTGAGGCAGAGAATTCCACAGACTCACAACTCTCTGTGTAAAAAAGTGTTTCCTTGTCTCCATTCTGGTGGAAGAACTGGGAAGGGGGAGGGGATGGAGAGAGGGGGAAAGCAAGGGCACTTGGCGTTGACAGCATCAGTTGAACTAACGCAAGAATTATGGACCAACCACTAGGCGGGTTCTACCTGAGAATTGTCAGAAAAGTTGGCGACCTTTCAGCATTAGAGGGTAGACTGCTGTTGTGTGCACAGATAGTTGCAGGCTCCAATGCATGGCTACTATGCAACGCTGCAAGAGCATTACCGTACAGTACCCTGAAACGTTTATTCACGAAAAGAAGGCGTTTTCTCTGCATCTGTGAAACAACCACCAAAAGAGTCACATTGGTTTAGTAGCTGGAGTGAAAGGCATCGCAAATTAGCACCGTGATAGAACAGCTCCAGTTCTATTCTTGTACAGGTTCCGCCACCGATTTCCCGCCACCCTTGGTTCCGCAGCCTGGTCCCGGCCTCCGAGAGGAGTCCAACGGTACCGAGACAAAGTAGACCTTGGAAGTCGGCCGTGGAACGGATCTGCCACGAATTCCACCCGGAGATCGGCCACAGAGGTCCAAATGAGGTAGAGATCAGCCACCTCACCCAGCCTGGGGGCCACACATTTTCGGGGGGGGGGGGGGGGGGGGGGGGGGCTTCCAAGGGGAGGGGGTTCCTAATGCCCAAGTGCGCTCTTGTAATTTTGTCCGGATTAATGGAGGTGCCGGATGGCCGGTTGCCGGATAATCGGTGGTGGACCAGGGATACACGTATCAGGCAAAGAGTGGTTCAGCATATTACCTCAAATCTCCTCACAAAACCAAAACACTCAATGACAGGCCTTGTAGCTTTTTGCCATTTGAAGAGGCACGACCACAGATTTGGCAGAAATAGGATTTGCATTTTGGTTCGTTTTTATTTATTTCCCACCCACCTTGCACCCTTTCCCCAACACCCATCTTACTCCAGCTGAAGAGATCACATTTCATTCTCGGGGGGCATGGAGAGGCGACGTTCCGGGTCGGGACCCTTCTTCAGTCTGACAATGTTGTCCCGATCCGAAACGTCACCTGTCCACGTTCTCCGGAGAAACTGCCTGACCCGCTGAGTTACTGTGAGTCTGTGGAATTCTGTGCCTCAGATGCAGGTTCTCTGGATACTTCCAAGAGAGAACTAGATAGGGCTCTTAAAGATAGCGGAGTCAGGGGATATGGGGAGAAGGCAGGAACGGGGTACTGATTGGGGGTGATCAGCCATGATCACATTGAATAGGTGGCTCGAAGGGCCGAATGGCCTACTCCTGCACCTATTAACTATTGTCTCCAGTACTATATCTTCAACGCTAGATTCCAGCATCGCAGTTCCTTGTGCCTATGGACTTTTTTTCTTTCAATGTGGTGCAGCGGTAGAGTTGCTGCCTCACAGCGCCAGAGACCCGGGTTTAATCCGGACTACGGGTGCTGTCTGTACGGAGTTTGCACGTTCTCCCCGTGACCCGCGTGGGTTTTCTCCGGGTTACCTCCCACACGCCAAAGACGTACGGGTTTGTAGGTTAATTGCTAACTGCATTTCATTGTCTCTGTACTGTACACTGACAATGACATTTAAAATTGAATCTGAATCTGAATCTGAATCTAATTGGCTTGGTGTGAATGTAAAGATTGTGTGTAGGATAGTATTAATGTGCAGGGATCGCTGGTCGGTGTGGACTCAATGGGCCGAAGGGCCTGTTTCTGCACTGTATCTCGAAACTAAACTAAATCTAGAGGAGCTGAGCATTTCTGGCATGGACAGTATTTTCTTGCTCACCTCTAAGAGTGAAAGGCCTGGATAGGGTGGATGTGGAGCAGGTGTTTCTACTAGTGGGAGAGTCTAGGACCAGAGGCCGCAGCCTCAGGATACGGGGTGGAGAATTACAGATGGTTGACTGCAATGAGGACAAAAAGTACACCCTCGTTATAATAGACCATGTGTGGGGGTTGGTGTCCGTTATAACCGAGTAAGGGATTAGCGAGTTAGACGGTATCGTTGTATGAGTAGTAGGAACCAAGAACTGCAGATGCTGGTTAATACACAAAAGTGCTGGAGTAACTCAGCGGGTCAGGCAGCATCTGTGGAGAACATGGGTAGGTGACGTTTCACAGAGTGCTGGAGTAACTCAGCGGGTCAGGCAGCATCTGTGGAGAACATGGATACGTGACATTTCACAGAGTGCTGGAGTAACTCAGCGGGTCAGGCAGCATCTCTGGAGCGAAGGAATGGGTGACGTTTCGGGTCGAGACCCTTCTTCAGACTGATGTGGAGATGGGGGAGGGGCGGGAACCCGCCCCTCCCCCACCTCCACATCAGTCTGAAGAAGGGTCTCGACGTCAGTCTGAAGAAGGGTCGTCAGGTAGGCATCGTGGCATTTACACTAGCAACCCAGCCACTTCTCTGCCGGAGATGAGAACAAAAGTGGACACAGAGCGCTGGAGTAACTCAGCGGGTCAGGCAGCATCTGTGGAGAACATGGATAGGTGACGTTTCACAGAGTGCTGGAGTAACTCAGGGGGTCAGGCAGCATCTGTGGAGAACATGGATAGGTGACGTTTCACAGAGTGCTGGAGTAACTCAGCGGGTCAGGCAGCATCTGTGGAGAACATGGATAGGTGACGTTTCACAGAGTGCTGGAGTAACTCAGCAGGTCAGGCAGCATCTGTGGAGAACATGGATAGGTGACGTTTCGGGTCGAGACCCTTCTTCAGTCTGGGAGTCAGGGGAGAGGGAGACAGAGAGATATGGAAGGGTGTGGTGAGAAAACGAGAGATCAAAGCATACGAAGTATCAAGGGAAATGTGGAATAGATCAGTGTTGGCTAGGGGAAGGTGACAATGAGGTGTCCAATGTAAAATTTAATCAGGAGGACGGTCAGAGTGGTCGGAGAACTAGGATGGGGGAGGGGTGAAGAGAGAGGGAGAGATGCTGCCTGACCCGCTGAGTTACTCCAGCACTCTGTGAAACGTCACCTATCCATGTTCTCCACAGATGCTGCCTGACCCGCTGAGTGTTATGCCCCTGTCCCACTTAGGAAACCTGAACGGAAACCTCGGGAGACTTTGCGCCCCACCCAAGGTTTCCGTGCGGTTCCCGGAGGTTTTCGGCAGTCTCCCTACCTGCTTCCACTACCTGCAACCTCCGGCAACCACCTGCAACCTCCGGGAACCGCACGGAAACCTTGGGTGGGGCGCAAAGTCTCCAAGAGGTTTCCGTTCAGGTTTCCTAAGTGGGACAGGGGCATTACTCCAGCATTTTGTGTCTGTCTGTGGTTCAATCAAGAGGTGGTGATTGTGCTACAGGTGAGTTGGCGGACCCTGGCCTGCTGGCGGGAGTGTGCGAGGCGAGGTTCAGGGGAGTCGAAGTCAGACAGGAACGAAAAGCCTCATTAATAGACCGTATACTTTGAAGACAGAAGCAAAAATCCGGAGTAACTCAGCGGGACAGGCAGCATCTCTGGAGAGAGGGAACAGGCGGAGTTTTGGGTCGAGAGTTTCCAGGTCCCATTCACTCACCTTTCTGGCAGGTAAGAATGGTTATTTCTCAGGGTCCTCAACAGTCTGAAGATGAGTCTCGGCCCGAAACGTCACCCATTCCTTCTCTCCAGAGATGCTGCCTGTCCCGCTGAGTTACTCCAGCATTTTGTGTCTATCTTTATTTTTCACGGAGTCGTCTCCTTTAAATGTCATCAGCTGGTTGGGTAGAGTGTAGGGATGTGGTGAATAATGCGAGATCATTAGCGTGCGACTTCCCCAAGTGGTTTGACTTCATCGCCCATATGACTTCCTTCCCTCCGTGGCGTTCATACCTACTTTATATCCACCTTGCGTTATGGGTCTCTAACACCATGAACCATTTTTCATGGAAACATAGAAAATAGTTGCAGGACGAGGCCTTTCGGCCCTTCGAGCCAGCACCGCCATTCATTGTGATCATGGCTGATCGTCCCCAATCAATAACCCGTGCCTGCCTTCTCCCCATACCCCTCGACTCCACTAGCCCCTAGAGCTCCATCTAACTCTCTCTTAAATCCATCCAGTGATTTGGCCTCCACTGCCCTCTGTGGCAGGGAATTCCACAAATTCACAACTCTCTGGGTGAAAACGTTTTTTTTTTCTCACCTCAGTCTTAAATGGGTCCCCTTTATTCTAAGTGTGTGTGGCCCCTGGTTCTGGACTCGCCCAACAGATCGCCTTGGGTCAGGTTATGAAACTCATTTCATTTTAAGGATGAGGAACATTTTCATGAAGCCAAAGTTTCTGACTTCTGAAATTAGTTTAGTTTACTTTTATGTGTACCGAGGTACAGCGGAAATCCGTTTTGTCGCATTCTAACCAGTCAGTGGATAGCCAGTGCATGAATATAATCGAGCCGTCCACAGTGTACAGATACATGATAAAAGGAATAAGGTTTCGTGCAAGATAAAATCCAGCAAAGTCTGATTAAATATAGTCTGAGGGTCTCCAATGAGATAGATGGAAGGTCAGGACTGCACTCGAGTTGTCGGTAGGATGATTCAGTTGCCTGATAACAGCTGGGAAGAAACTGTTAAAATATTTGCACAAAGATCCATCATTTATGAAGTGGATAAATAGTATATGATTATATATTTAACTAAAGCAAATCACAGCCAATCACCACAGATACAACATATAACAGAAAGAAAGCTGAACACTGATTGGACGGCACGGTGGCGCCTGCGGTAGAGTTGCTGCCTCACAGCGCCAGAGACCCGGGTTCGATCCCGACAACGGGTGCTGTCTGTACGGAGTTTGCACGTTCTCCCCATGACCAGCGTGGCTTTTCCCCACACTCCCGAAGTCGTGCAGCTTTGTAGGTTAATTGGCTTTTGCAAATTGTAAATTGTCCCTGGTGTGTGTGGGATAGTGCTGATGTACGGGGATCGCTGGCCGGCACGGACTCAATGGGCCGAAGGGCCTGCTTCCGCCATGTATCTCTAAACGAAAGGATTTCATAGTTCCTCTGTTCATTGGACCGGTAATATATCGTGGGTAGATGCGACGAGAATGGATCTGGTTGGATCCAAGTTACCTTTTGAGCACAATATATCAGGAATTTTTTTCCCCAAATGATCACACAGATTGCAGCTGCTGTAACAATTAGGCTAATTCTGGGACATAGTTCGTAGCTGCAAAATGGGGACGTGAATGGGCGCGGGTTTTCTCCGAGATCTTCCGTTTCCTCCCACTCTCCAAAGTCGTGCAGGTTTGTAGGTTAATTGGCTTGGCATAAGTGGAAATTGTCCCTAGTGTGTGTAGGGTGGTGTTAATGTGTGCAGGGATCGCTGGTCGGCGCGGACTCGGTGGGCCGAAGGGCCTGTTTTCACGCTGTGTCTCTAAACTAAACTAAATCCAAGGATGAGTCTAGAGACCAGAGAACAGAGTGGTCAGATTCTACGATGGGTCATCTTGAAATTCAAGACTTCAAGCAGTGGGTGGAACTGCTGCCTCACATCGCCTAAGGTCCAGTCTTAATCCTGACCTCGGGTGCGGTCTGTGTGGAGTTTGCACGTTATCCCTGTGACCGTTTTTCTTCCCACTTCCCAAAGACGTGCGGGTTTGCAGGCTAATTGGCCCTCTCTAAATGACACACGAGTGTGTAAGGAACGGGTAAGAAAGTGGGGTAAAACTGAACTAGTGGGAACGGGTCATCGATGGTCGGCTTGGACTTGGTGAGACGAAGAATCTGTTTCACGCTGTATCTCTAATCCAAAGTCAATGACATTTAATAGCAAGGAGCTTACGGATGTTGGTTTACACCAAAGATAGCCACAAAATACCAGAGTAACTCAACGGGTCGGGCAGCATCTCTGGTGAAAATGGCTAGTTGATGTTTTCAGTCAGGTTGAAGAAGGGTCCCAATAAAAAACATCACCTGTCCACATTCTCTAGAGATGCTGCCTGACCCCCCGCTGAGTTACTCCAGCACTCTGTGTCTATCTTTAAAGTCAGCAAAACTTTTCTTACAACAGTGACAATGTTCCCGATGTTGGGGGAGTCCAGAACCAGGGGCCACAGTTTAGGAATAAGGGGTAAGCCATTTAGGACGGAGACGAGGAAACACTTTTTCTCACAGAGAGCTGGGAGTGTGTGGAATTCTCTGCCTCACAGAGCGGTGGAGGCCGGATCTCTGGATACTGTCAAGAGAGAGCTAGATAGAGCTCTTAAAAATAGCGGAGTCAGGGGATATGGGGATAAGGCAGGAACGGGGTACTGATTGTGGATGATTGAATGGGGGTGCTGGCTCGAAGGGCCGAATGGCCTACTCCTGCACCTATTGTCTATGGTGGAGCCAGCGGATATAGGGAGAAGGCAGGAACTGGGTACTGATTGGGGATGATCACCCGTGATCACATTGAATGGCGGTACTGGCTCGAAGGGCCGAATGGCCTACTCCTGCACCTATTGTCTGTTGACATTTCGAATTAGAAGGTAAAACACAGGCAAAGGCACTGGAACAAGGCAAAAACATGCACTGAAACTCCAGCATGCACACCAAACCACCACCACATGTAGACGGACATGTTAGTAAGGGGCTGCTTACCATCTTTGATGGACCCGAGATTAGGGAAGCAGTCTCTGTGGTAGTGCTTAGTACCTGATGAGTTATTAAGGAGAGATTCTAATGTTAGATTCCAAAACAAGCAAATCATCCCTTAGGATTAGATCTTCAAATTAGGTTACATTAATGCCTCGTGCCATCGAGGAAGACAACCAACTAAAACAAACATAACTTGGCTCAGAGGTGAGAAGGAACATGCAACTGCCAATGTGGCTACACTACAAATCTTAAGGGCCTGTCCCACCAGCATGCGACTCCATGCGGTAAGCGCAACCTAACGTGGTCGCTTGAGCTGTACGGCCTCGTGGGGCCGGTCCCACTTCGATCGTCGGAGCCGTATGGAGTTGTGCGGAGCTGGTCCCGACATCGCGCGGGGTTCCGAAAAACTGACCGTGTTCATAAAATTCCACGCGGCAACGTCCTGCCGGCCCGCAGCCGCCTCGACGCAGTACGCAGCGTCTTGATGTCGTAAGTCACGCGCGAACTTCCCGCGGACTTCGCTCGAACTTCCCGCGGACTCCGCTCGAACTTCACGTGGACTTCGCTCGAACTTCCCGCGGACTCCGCTCGAACTTCACGCGGACTCCGCTCGAACTTCACGTGGACTTCGCTCGAACTTCACGTCACTCAATCGACCTTCGCGCAGCCCCGCTTCCGGTTTGGCCGCACTTGCCGCATGCAGGCCGCATGCTCGTGGGACAGGCCCTTAATACTCCAAAGGCGTACAGGCTTGTAGGTTGCATCAGAAGGAACTGCAGATGCTGGTATCAATCGAAAGTGGACACAAAATGCTGGAGTAACTCAGCGGGTCAGGCAGCATCTCTGGAGAGAAGGAATGGGTGACGTTTCGGGTCGAGACCCTTCTTCAGACTGATGTGGAGATGGGGGAGGGGCGGGAACCCGCCCCTCCCCCACCTCCACATCAGTCTGAAGAAGGGTCTCGACGTCAGTCTGAAGAAGGGTCGTCAGGTAGGCATCGTGGCATTTACACTAGCAACCCAGCCACTTCTCTGCCGGAGATGAGAACAAAAGTGGACACAGAGTGTAGGTTAATTGGCTTGGTAAATGTAAAAATTGTCCCCCGGTAGGATAGTGTTGATCTGCGATAGCAGGGACCGCTGGTCGGCGCGGACCCGGTGGGCCGAAGGGCCTGTTTCCGCGCTGTATCTCTAAACTAGACTAAGTTTGCAGTTCATTGTATACAAGTTCACAGTAAGTTCGTGCTCATAAGTACAGAATGAGGCCATTCGGACATTAGAACAAATCTAAATTCTAAGCCTCTAAATTAACGGTGTGTATGTATTGCAACGGTGATATCCAGTTATATTGTTACGGTAACTGAACAGGATTAATCCTGAGATTTCACAATGATGTGACTATGAGTTCACTGGAGTGGTTGTGTCATATGTTCATAAGTGATAGGAACAGAATTAGGCCATTCGGCCCATCATGTCTACTCTGCCATTCAATCATGGCTAATCTATCTCTCCCTCGTAAGAAGGATGAGAGGAAATCTTGAAATGAAAAAATGAAATGATTCAATTTATTGTCATTGTCAGTGTACAGTACAGAGACAACGAAATGCATTGAAACATGTAAGATTATTAAGGTTTTGGACACGCTAGAGGCAAAGAACTTACGGATGTTGGTTTACACCAAAGATAGGCACAAAATACCAGAGTAACTCACCGGGTCAGGCAGCATTTCCGGTGAAAATGGCTAGTTGACGTTTTGAGTCAGGTTGAAGAAGGGTCCCAATCCAAAACATCACCTGTCCACGTTCTCTAGAGATGCTGCCTGTGACCCCCCGCTGAGTTACTCCAGCACTCTGTGTCTATCTTTAAAGTCAGCAAAACTTTTCTTACAACAGTGACAATGTTCCCGATGTTGGGGGAGTCCAGAACCAGGGGCCACAGTTTTAGAATAAGGGGTAAGCCATTTAGAACGGAGATGAGGAAACACTTTTTCCACACAGAGAGTGGTGAGTGTGGAATTCTCTGCCTCAGATGGCGGTGGAGGCCGGTTCTCTGGATACTTTCAAGAGAGAGCTAGATCGAGCTCTTAAAGATAGCGGAGTCAGGGGATATGGGGATAAGGCAGGAATGGGGTACTGATTGGGGATGATCAGCCATGATCACATTAAATGGCGGTGCTGGCTCAAAGGGCCGAATGGCCTACTCCTGCACCTATTGTCCATTGTCTAATAACCCCATTATCCATAGCCCCCAACACCCATTAATCTAGAATCTCTCTATCTCTGCCTTACAAATAACCATTGACTTGGACTCCACAACCTTCTGTTAAGTTATATCATAGTCACATAGCAAGGAAACATGGCCCTCGGGCCAACGTTGCCATGCCAACCAAGTTGCCCCATCTATGCCAGTCCCACCTGCCGCTTTTGGCCCATATCCCCCCCCATCACAACTTTCCCTCAACATGTACCTGTCCAAATATCTTCTTTAGTGTTGTTATTCTGCCAAAGAAACGTGATTCACTGCAGCTAACTCTATGACATGCAGTCATCCTCAAGTACAATAGGCAGAGCAAAGGGGAAGATACAGAGTGCAGAATATAGTTCTCAGCATTATAGCGCATCAGTTCCAGAGACAAAGTCCAATGTCCGCAATGGGGTAGAGGTGAATCGGACAGTACCCTAGCTTATGGAAGGGCCGTTCAGAAGCCTGATAACAGAGGGGAAGAAGCTGTTTGTGAGTCTGGTGGTGCGGGCTTTCAAGCTTCTGTACCTTCTCACTAAAGGGAGACTTTTTTATTATTTTTTTTAATTCCAAATTTTTCTTCAAGTCCTTCCAAATTCCAAGCAGGAACTAACATACTGCAACTCTGGGCCTCCACCAGTTAAATAGTTGGCTTGTTTAAACTGTGATAATGCAGAGTGGAGGAGTTAAAATTTCAAAAACGAGCTATCTATGCTTCAAGCTCCTAATCAGCTCATTGTTAAGGCAGCTGGACACCATGTAAGGAGAGTGGGTGAAAGCAAAAATTAAAAGAACACTTTCACGTTATTCGTTACGTGTTTAAAAAGTCATGCGCAAAATCACAATGCTTTAAGTGTTAGAGGTTAATTGTTACATAAAGGACAAACCACCTACCTCACTTTATTTAGGACATAGTTTGCAAACAAGGCATAACTGGCCTCAGTATCATCAACTTCTGAAAGAATTACATTGTAGAGTGGAATTTGCTGAAGGGTTTTTGGTCAGAGTCCCTAGTCTCAGGAATGCACCAGCTCCAGTTATATAAATGAACGCTGCATTTGCCATGCAGTACGCCGGCCTCATCACCTCCCACCCTGCAGCCTCACCTACACCAGCTGCACGCTGCCTGCACTGTGTGTGAACATAGACTCGCTGGAATGCAGTCAGTGTGCACATCACTCTCACACACACACACACACTCCCTCACGCTCACTGACACTCCCGCACACACTCACACTAACACTCCCACACACACACACTGACACTCCCACACTCTTACTCATGCACGCACTTACACACACTCATACACACACGCCAACTCACACTCACCAACTCACACACACACACACACCCACACCACACACTCACACACACCCACACACTCACTCACCCACACCAACTCACACACACACACACTGACACTCCCACACTCTTACTCATGCACGCACTTACACACACTCATACACACACGCCAACTCACACTCACCAACTCACACACACTCACACCAACTCACACACACACACACTCACCCACATTCAACCACACACACACACACTCACCCACCAACATCACTTACACCATCACTCTTGCACACTCACTAACAATCACACACACACACAAACAAACAAACAAACAAACAAACAAACACGAGTATTTTATCGTCATCGGTCCCAGACAGAACAAGGACATGAGCTGATTTCTTTAGTCAGAGGGTGGTGAATCATCAGGCTGAAGAAGGGTTTCGACCTGAAACGTCACCCACTCCTTCTCTCCAGAGATGCTGCCTGTCCCGCTGAGTTCCTCCAGCATTTTGTGTCTGTCTTTGTTACGAGGAATAAGTTAGATCGACACAAAGTGCTGGAGTAACTCGGTGGGTCACGCTGCATCTCTGGAGATAAAGGATGGGTGATAGTTTGGGTTGGAACCCTTCCTCAGACTGAGAGTACAGGGGGGGGGGGGGGGGGGGGGGGGGGGGGGGGGGATGGGGTGGGGATAAAACAACTAGAGCCGAGAAAAGGTAGGAACAAATCAGGGTCGGCAACAGGTTATCTCAGGAAGGGTGGAGCTCAAAATGGCCCATTACGTTAGAACCATTCAAGGATAATGTAGGGTATTTATGCTTCCAGATATCGAGGCCGATAAGGATACTGAGAAATCGCAGACTAAGGAAGGGTCTCGAACCGAAACGTCAGCTATTCCTTCTCTCCATAGATGCTGCCTCACTAACGGCGAGTTTCTCCAGCATTTTTGTCTACCTTCGTCATTCAACCTTGTTTGTCCATCGATGCTGGTATCATCTGCAAATTTTGAGATGTTGGAACCGTGTCTGGCTACAGCTCTTCGGGATAACGGAATCAAGGGAAATGGGGAGAAGGCAGGAACGGGGTACTGACTCTGGATGATCAGCCACGATCATATTGAATGGCGGTGCTGGCTCGAAGAGCGGAACGGCCTACTCCTGCACTTGTTTTCGAGAACCAGGGGGCCACACAGTTTAAGAATAAGGGGTAAGCCGTTTAGAACGGAGACGAGGAAAGACTTTTGCACACAGAGAGTTGTGAGTCTGTGGAATTCTCTGCCTCAGAGGGTGGTGGAGGCCGGTTTTCTGGATGCTTTCAAGAGAGAGCTAGATAGGGCTCTTAAAGATAGCGGAGTCGGGGGAGATGGGAAGAAGGCAGGAACGGGGTACTGATTGGGGATGATCAGCCATGATCACACTGAATAGCGGTGCTGGCTCGAAGGGCCGAATGGCCTACTCCTGCACCTATTGTCATGGGTGGAGAGTGTGGAGAGCAAGGAGCTGAGCACACAGCCTTGGGGTGGTCTCGTCTTGATGGTTATCAAGATTCACCATCATAATCATACTTTATTAGCCAAGTATGTTTTGCAACGTCCGAGGAATTTGATTTACCGTCATACCAATAAAAAGCCACAAGACACACAAAACACATTTTAACATCAACATCCACCACAGTGACTCCTCCACACTCCTCACTGTGATGCAAGGCCGCCAGCTCCATGATGTTAGGCTGCATAGCGACCAAAGATACGATCCGGAAAACAATCGCTTACCCGGCAAGGTGAGAGATTGAACAAAAAGTTCCCCCCACATAAAACAAACCAGAGAACATAAACCCAAACTTTAACAACACACTGAAAATAACAAAAAGGACAGACAGACCGTTGGCGAGGCTGCCATCGCTGACGGCGCCACCCGGTGGAAGGAGGCGTTGTGGTCAATTTGTGCCGCTCGTAGATTGCCGATGTGGATGTCAAGGATCTGATCGCACGAGGATCGGTTCCTCGAGTTTGATGGTAAGTTTAGTTTCAGACTCATTAGGTAGTAGAAGGCACAGTGGCGCATTGGGTCGAGTGGCACAGCCGTGCGCCTGCTGCCTCACAGCGCCGGAGACCCAGGTTCGATCCTGACTACGGGTGCTGCCTGTGCGGAGATTGCATGTTCTGCCCCCCCGTGGCCACGTGGGTTTTCTCCGGGCGCTCCGGTTTCCTCCCACACTCCAAAGACGTGCAGGTTTGTAGGTTAATTGGCTTCGGTGAACATGTTAGATTGTGCCTCGTCAGAATCAGAGTCCGAATCAGATTTTATTCGCCAAGTATGTTTTGCAACATACGAGGAATTTCACTGGCCAGGTCAGTCATACAAATAAAAAGCACCAGACTCAAAAACACATTTTATCATGAACATCCACGACAGTGGTCTCTACACATTCCTCGCGGGACGATCTTGACGACTGTAGCCGGTGGCATTCGGCCCTCCGATTCAAGGCGTTGTCAGCTCCCCGTGCCGGGCGATTGTACCTCGCTTCGGGGCTGGTCGAACCTTCTGTGGCATTGGAGCTCCCGACTCGCCTCTCCCGAGACTGTGAGCCTTTGATGGTAAATCTGCAGGCCGCGGTGGGAGCGATGGGCCTGTTTCCACCCTGTATCTCTAAAGTCTAAAGAGAAAAACCTCTCTGCTGTGTATACGCCATGGGTTGATCCAATTTAAAGTGCTTCACCGCCTTCATTATTCAAGAGACAAACTTGCCAGAATATTTACTACCACAGATCCTGGCTGCCCTAGATGTGGCCATAGCCCAGCCTCTGTAGGACATGTTTTGGACATGTGTCCCTCTCTCTACAGCTACTGGGGAAACATATTTGAGGTATTCTCCCATATCTGCAGACAGACTAGAAATCCTGACTTGCACACAGCTATCTTTGGAATATCACCCCCAAACTGTAAGCTTATAAAATGACATGCAAAATACTTTATCATTTGCATAATTGCTTGCTTGAAGGCTTATTCTTTTCAACTGAAAGCCAAAAAAAGCTCCATCTTTTTAGCAGTAGTTAAAGGAGGGGCGCTACTTTTTCCCCTTGGAAAAGATCAGGTATAAACAGTGTAAGGCCCGCAGAAACATCGCTCGGACCTGGAACCCTTTTATAGATTTTATTAAAGATTTTTCCTTTAACTGAAAATATTATCTCCACAGTCATAATTATTTATATATATTTCTATGCTGTTGTTGTTAACATGTAACATTTGAACACAAAGACTTGTTTTTTTAATTTATTATTTTTAATTATTATTATTATTATTATTATTTTTATTAAAATTATTACTATTATTATTATTTTTTTCTCTTTCTCTTTTTTTAGCCTTGGGGATGAGGAGGGGTGGGGGATATATGAGCTGTGTACAATTCTGTACTGTTTGTTGGTGTTCTGTGTAAATTTGTGTTTATAACTTGAAAACCAAAGATAAAGTTATTAATAAAAAAAAAAAAAAAAGCTTTGCTTAATCTATTTTACGCCAACTAAATCTTTCTTTCTTCCACCTTGGATCCATTGGCAGTGGGAGCTTCCTGCTGTGGGTGCTTTGCCTGGTTTCCCCATCAGTGCTAGGCTAAACAAGTCTGGTCACACTGACCCACAAAGTCAACAACTTGAACACTTGTTTAAGAAGGAACTGCAGATGCTGGAAAATCGAAGGTAGACTCGAAGATGCTGGAGAAACTCAGCGGGTGGGACAGAAGAAGCGAAGGAAATAGATGGCGTTTCTGGTCGAGACCCTTCTTCAGACCAGGAGCAAGGACAGAATATTGGATCACAATAGTTAACTATGCAAACAACCAACTGTCTATTTCCGAAAGACAGGCACAAAATGCTGGAGTAACTCAGCGAGACGGGCAGCATCTCTGGAGAGAAGGAATGGGCGACGTCTCGGGTTGAGACCCTTCTTCAGACCCCACTCCTTTATAACAAGAGAGATCATACACACAGCATAGTGCTGTTTAAATCTGCGTTCGCCCAATAGTTGAGCCCATGATAAAAAACAGCATAACATCTGAAGGAAGAATTTAGTTTAGTTTAGTTTTGGGATACAGCGCAGAAACAGGCCACTCAGCCCACCAGGTCCGTGCCGACCAGCGATCCCCGCACGTTAACACTATCCTACACCCACTAGGGACATTTTTTTTTTACATTTACCAAGCCAATTAACCTACAAACCTGCACGTCTTTGGAGCGTGGGAGGAAACAAAAGATCTCGGAGAAAACCCACGCAGGTCACGGGGAGAACGTGCAAACTCCGTACAGACAGCACCCGTGGTCGGGAGCGAACCAGAGTCTCGGGCGCTGCATTCGCTGTGAGGCGGCAACTCTACCGCTGCGCCATCTCACGGGAAAAGAGACTCAGTTGGAAAGGGTGCAGAGAAGATTTACGAGGATGTTGCCAGGACTCGAGGGTCTGAGCTACAGGGAGAGGTTAAGCAGGCTGGGTCTCTATTCCTTGGAGCGCAGGAGGATGAAGGGTGATCTTATAGAGGTGTATAAAATCATGAGAGGAATAGATCAGGTCGATGCACAGAGTCTACAGAAGGATTTAATAGGAATCTGAGGGGTAACATTTTTTTTTTTTTTACACAAAGGGTGGTAGGTGTATGGAATGAGCTGCCAGAGGAGGTAGTTGAGGCTGGGACTATCGCAACGATTAAGAAAAGATTAGACGGGTACATGGATAGGACAGGTTTAGAGGGATATGGACCACACACAGGCAGGTGGGACTAGTGTAGATGGGACATGCTGGCCGGTGTGGGCTAATTGGGTCGAAGGGCATGTCTATACTCAGTATGACTCTAATTAAGGATGGCACAGTGACGCAGCTGTTAGAACTGCAGCCACACAGCATCAAAAGCCTGGGTTCGATCCTGACCTCGGTCTGTGCAGAGTTTGTACATTCTTCCTGTGACTGTGGGGTCTTTCTCCAATTGCTCCGGTTTCCTCCCACATCCCAAAGACAAACAGGTTTGTTGGTTAGTCATCCCTAGTGTGTACAATGTGAAAGTGCAAAAACATAAAACAAGCACAAAGATGGTGGATGGTCAGCGCAGACTTGGATGGGCCAAAGGGCCTGCTTACACCTTGTGTCTCGAAGCTAAATTAATTTGTTTTAAAAAAAAAGTTTGGGAAAGGGTGGAAAATGTGGGAAAATAAATTGTATCCTTGAGTAGGAATAAAAATAGGAGACAAAAGGAGATATTGTGACCATCAACCCACAAGACTTCTGTATTTGACAACTAATAGTTAGTAGATTAAAATTAAATTAGTTTCTCGTGTTGTCTCTGTCAGTGCATCACACAATATTTCACCGTCAGAAGATTAAACAGAGGAAATTAGACAGCAATTTAACTATAGCCCCAAGTGTCAACAAATAACAACATGCTAATCTCTAAATAACAGTTCTGTTTTGTTTTTAACGGAAGTTGAAGATGAAATATGTGTGAAGGAACTGCAGATGCTGGTTTAAACCGAAGATAGACACAAAAAGCTGGAGTAACTCAGCGGGACAGGCAGCACCTCTGGAGAGAAGGAATGGGCGACGTTTCGGGTCGAGACCCTTCTTCAGGCCAGTCAAGGAAGAGAGAAACAAGAGATATAGATAGTGCAAACGAGAATTAAAGAACAATGAATGAAAGATATGCGAAAAAGTAACGATGATAAAGGAAACAGGCCGTTGTTAGCTGTTTGTTGGGTGAGAACGAGAACGAGAAGCTGGTGCTGGGTGAGAACGAGAAGCTGGTGTTGGGTGGGGGAGGGATGGAGAGAGAGGGAATGCCGGGGTTATTTGAAGTTAGAGAAATCAATATTCATACCGCTGGCCTGTAACATGCCCAAACACGTCCGAAATATGGGATGCTGTTCCTCCAATTTGCGTTTAGCCTCACTCTGACAATGGAGGAGACCCAGGACAGGAAGGTCAGTGTGGGAATGGGAAGAAGAATTAAAGTGTGGGCAAGTTGGGCCTGTTCCCACACAGTATTAATCTATGACTCTAACTAAAGCAGGTCATATATCCATCCTGCAAGTCTTCCAATATATACTTGCATGTATGGGCTAGAGGGCAACAGGTCATTCAGAACCTGGTGGACCAACTAATACTACAGTGGAGCAGAGATCAGTGTTATTGCCATGTAACCAGTAAAGGTCGCAGTTAACCCATCTGGGACCTGATCAATAACTAGCCACCACGGCACACGAGAAAACCAATGCGGCAAGGTGGCACAGCGGTAGAGTTGCTGCCTAACAGCGCCCGGGACCCAGGTTCGATCCCGACTACGGGTGCTTGTCTGTACGGAGTTTGTACGTTCCCCCTCCCCCCGTGAGTTTTCATCGAGAACGCCAGTCTCCTCCCACACTCCAAAGACGTGCAGGTTTGTAGGTTAATTGGCTTGGGTGCAATTGTAAATTGTCCCTGGTGTGTGTAGGGTCGTGCTAGTGCGCAGGGTGATCGCTGGTCGGCGCGGACTCGGTGGGCCGAAGGGCCTTTACCCACACTGCATCTCTAGACTAATAGCAGGAGCAGTCTAATTTCAGCGTCTAATTTTACCACCCCATCCACTTCATGCCTTCAACAATTGTCTCAGTCCCACGGTTTACGGCACAAATGTCCGAAGATTGCTACGAAAAACAGAACAGTACAAAGGACCAGGCCCTTCGGCCCACAACATCTGTGCCGAACATGATGCCAAAACCAACTCTGACCTGCATGTACCTAATCCATCCCCCTCAATAGACAATAGACAATAGGTGCAGGAGAAGGTCATTCGACCCTTCGAGCCAGCACCGCCATTCAATGTGATCATGGCTGATCATCCCCAATCAGTACCCCGTTCCTGCCTTCTCCCCAGCAAAGGTTTACAAGGTTAATTCCCAGGATGGCGGGACTGTCATATGCTGAGAGAATGGAGCGGCTGGGCTTGAACACTCTGGAATTTAGAAGGATGAGAGGGAACCTTCTTGAAACATATAAGATTATTAAAGGTTTGGACTCGCTAGAGGCAGGAAACATGTTCCCGATGTTGGGGGAGTCCAGAACCAGGGGCTACAGTTTAAGAATAAGGGGTAAGCCATTAAGAATGGAGATGAGGAAACACTTTTTTCACACAGAGAGTTGACAAGGTGGACAAAAATGCTAGAGAAACTCACAGTGTGTCTGGAATTCTCTGCTTCTGAGGGCGGTGGAGGCCGGTTCTCTGGATACTTTCAAGGGAGAACTTGATAGGGCTCTTAAAGATAGTGGAGTCAGGGGATATGGGGAGAAGGCAGGAACGGGGTACTGATTGTGAATGATCAGCCATGATCACATTGAATGGCGGTGCTGGCTTGAAGCCGAATGGCCTACTCCTGCACCTATTGTCTATTGTCTGTTAACTCAGCTGGTCAGGCAGCATCTCTGGAGAACATGGAGAGGTGACGTTTCGGGTCGGTTCGCTTCTTCAGATTAGATTGTTTAACTGTTCAATAACCTTAACACGGTGATCAAGTTCTGAAGAATAACAATGTCCCCTTGTTATAAAAAGAGGAATCTAGGAGCAAAAACCTCAGGAACACATGGTTCCTCTCTCTCACCTTGCTTATTCCTAATCTTACATTATCTTGTAAATAATATTTGACATTTTACATCAAAAATATAATGGCCTGGCCAATAGTTGTCCAACTCAGTCTACTCAGTTTATCCAACCAGATCGCAGTCCTGAACTACTATCTACCTCATTGGTGAACCTCGGACTATCCTTGATTGGACTTTACTGTACTACATGGCAGAACGCCACAGGAATAACCTTGTGAACATTCTTCTCGGTGGCTATCAAACTTTAGAAGCCCCCCTTCTGTCGTGGGGTAGACTGAGCCTGAGACTGACCACCCCGCCCCCCTCAATCTTTGCACATCCCCAACGTTTCATGTTTCATGTATTTTGTGTTTTTTTAATGAGTCAGCAAATTAATTTCCCCCCTGGGATAAATAAAGTTCTACCGTATCGTATCGTACTACACGTTATTCCCTCATCAAGTATCTATAGACTGTAGGTAGACAAAAATGCTGGAGAAACTCAGCGGGTGCAGCAGCATCTATGGAGCGAAGGAAATAGGCGACGTTTCAGGCCGAAACCCTTCTTCAGACTCATCTATAGACTGTAAATGGCTCAATTGCAATCACATATTGTCTTTTCGCTGGCTGGTTAGCACGCAACAAAAGCATTTCACTGTACTCGTTACATAAACTAAACTGAACTCACAGTCTGAAGAAGGGTCCCCTCCCGAAACGTCACCTATCCATGTTCTCCAGAGATAAACTGAACTCCACACTCTGAAGAAGGGTCACCTATCCATGTTCTCCTGACCCGCTGAGTTACTCCAGCACTCTGTGAAAAGACACCTATCCATGTTATCCAAAAATGATGCCTGACCCGCTGAGTTTACTCCAGCACTCTGTGAAACGTCACCTATCCATGTTCTCCACAGATGCTGCCTGACCCGCTGAGTTACTCCAGCACTCTGTGAAACGTCACCTATCCATGTTCTCCACAGATGCTGCCTGACCCGCTGAGTTACTCCAGCACTCTGTGTCCACTTTTGTTCTCATCTCCGGCAGAGAAGTGGCTGGGTTGCTAGTGTAAATGCCACGATGCCTACCTGACGACCCTTCTTCAGACTGACGTCGAGACCCTTCTTCAGACTGATGTGGAGGTGGGGGAGGGGCGGGTTCCCGCCCCTCCCCCATCTCCACATCAGTCTGAAGAAGGGTCTCAACCCGAAACGTCACCCATTCTTTCTCTCCAGAGATGCTGCCTGACCCGCTGAGTTACTCCAGCACTCTGTGAAACGTCACCTATCCATGTTCTCCACAGATGCTGCCTGACCCGCTGAATTACTCCAGCACTCTGTGTCCTTCAGCCCACTGTCTTTGCTTCTGATACATGGTGAAAAGCTGACACATTATCAGCACTGCAAATCATAAGTCACAACCTGAAAGCTATTTCCCGATATTGCCGGTTTGCGGAGCTACAGGAAGTGAGGAAACAGCGACAATTACCTCTGAATTACTTGGAGTTCCCGGTTCTCTTGTACCATTGGAGGGATCATAGCACGGCCCATTATCCTCACCTACAGAGCAGAGGGAATAGAGAGGCTCGACATGAGTATTCTGCCAACACAAATGGGGCTCAGACATTTGCAATTACACCATTCCACATAACAAAATATACTTCTCAACGCAAAATCCAATAAGTTTTCTTTCAGATCCTTCAGCCAATACATTGAGTTCAATAAGAAGACAACAGCAATAGGCAAAGCATTTCCCCACAGGTACATGCATAGGACGGGTTTGGAGGCATATGGGCCAAGGTGGGACTCGTGTAGATGGGACATGTTAGCCATTGTGGGCAAGTTGGGCTGAAGAGCCTGTTTCCACACTGTATCGCTCTATGACACTATAGAAACTTAGAAATTAGGTGCAGGAGTAGGCCATTCGGCCCTTCGAGCCTGCACCGCCATTCAATATGATCATGGCTGATCATCCAACTCAGTATCCCGTACCTGCCTTCTCTCCATACCCCCTGATCCCCTTAGGGCCACATATAGTTACACAAATACAGATGTGCACCTTCCATGTAGGGGAAGAAAAAACAATGTTAAAGCTAAAATCGCAATCTCTGGATACTTTCAAGAGAGAGCTAGATAGGGCTCTTAAAGATAGCGGAGTCAGAGGATATGAGGAGAAGGCAGGAACGGGGTACTGATTGGGGATGATCAGCCATGATCACATTGAATGGCCCATGCTGGCTTTAGGGGCCGAATGGCCTACTCCTGCACCTATTGCCTATTGTCTATTGTCAATCGAGTTGGTCTCCTGGCACTGAAGCTAAGTTTCTGAAGAAGGGTCCCGACATGTCACCTATTCCTTTTCTCTCCAGAGATGCTGCCTGACCTGCTGAGTTACTCCAGCTTTTTATGTCTATCTGAAGTTTTTGAATGGAATGATTGAAAGTCACAGGATGGAAACCTACAAAACCGGAGGAAACCCACGCAGGTCACGGGGAGAACGTACAAACCCCGTACAGACGGCGCCCGTAGTGGGGATGGAACCCGGGTCTCTGGCGCTGTGAGGCAGCAACTCTACCGCTGCGCCACCATAGTGCCCTATGATGGCAATTGAAGCTACAGAATTGGGGTGCAGACAGTTCATCTTTGACCACCCCCCACCCCATGAATCTGCCGATGAAGATTTGGAGCAGAGAGGGTTTAGAACATATCGAAGTACAGCCCTTAGGCTCACCATGATGCCAACTTGAATGTTACTAATCCCCTCTAATGCCAAACATGATGCCAGTTTAAACTAATCTCCCTCAGCCTGCACATCACCCATATTCCAACATTCCCTGCATATCCACGTGCCTATCCCTTGGATGTCCCTATAACAACCGCCTCCACCCCACCACCCCCCGACACCAAGTTCCAGGCACCCACCACCCACTGTGTAAAAAAACATCTTATCCCCACACATCTCCTGTAAATGTTGCACTTCTCGTTTTAAAGCTCTGCTCTCTAGTCATTAATATTTCCACACTGTGGTGGGGGGGAGGGGGGGGGGGGGGGGAATAAAGGTTCTGAATCTCTACCCTTTCAATGTCGGCACGGTGTCTCAGCGGTAGAGTTGCTGCCTCACAGCGCTAGCGAACCGGGTTCGATCCTGACTGCGGGAGCTGCCTGTACGGAGTTTGTACGTTCTCCCCGTGACCTGCGTGGGTTTTCTCCGGGAGCTCCGGTTTCCTCCCACACTCCAAAGACGTACAAATTTCACTGTACCTTAATCGGTACATGTGACAATTAAATTAAAATCTTGATTCAAGTTTTGTATTGTTAATTGGCTTGGTGTAAATGTAAAAAGTGTCCCTCTTGTTTGTGCAGCATAGTGTTAATGGGCGGAGGTCGCTGGTCGGTGCAGTCTCAATGGGCCGAAGGGCCTGCTTCAGCGCTGTATCTCTAGAACTGATGTCCTTCATTACCATCAGGTCTCTCCTCAACCTCGACGCTCCAGTTTCAAGGGCGTCGGATACAGCTGCCATGGCGAAGGAGTGGCCATCTTTACACATCAGATCAAGATGATTTAAGGATTCCTTAAGGTTATACGAGAGAATTATATCAACAGAGGGATTCGCAGAATGCTCTATTCTCTGTCTCCCACTTCAAGCAGAGTTCAACTGGAGGAGATAGGAACGGGGACAGGAGGACTCACTGAGCAGTTGAAGCACTTTTATCATATTATGTTATACATACACATATACATATATACATACATACACATATATATATATATACACACACATATATATATATATATATATATATTATATATACACACACACACACATATATATATATATATCTCGCAAGCTAAGTGTGGACATTTAGAACAAAGAATACTGGCAGAATGCAGAACACATGGGGCATCACGGTGGCACAGCGGTAGAGTTGCTGCCTCACAGCGCCAGAGACCCGGGTTCGATCCTGACTACGGGTGCTGCCTCTACGGAGTTTGTACGTTCTCCCCGAGGGTTTCCTCCCACAATCCAAAGACGTGCGGGTTTGCAGGTTAAAGGGCCTCTGTAAAATTGTCCCTAGTAGGACCGGTGTAATCGGGTGATCGCTGGTCGGCGCGGACTCGGTAGGACAAAGGGCACTGTTTCCGCGCTGTATCTCTCAACCAGACTCAGGATAATTCTGGTCAACTCTAATATTTCCAATCAGTAAGGCACACACATTAATGGCGAAACATACCCACTGCTTTCTTTCTTAAAACAGACAAGGCCTTAAACCAAAAGACAATAATACCTTTGAATGTTTCTTCGTCTGGGCTTTGTCGGTTCTCTCGCCGTTTCCCCAGCAAGGGAGAGGTTTTTTTTATTGTCGCTGGGAAATGGTCTAAAAATCAATTTAGCCCAACCCCCCTCACCACAAATCAATGCAGTGAAGGCTATTGGCCAGGCCCTGTACATAGTGGAGCCTCATCAAATCCTTCTAATTGGATTTTGTAAAGTGCAACGTCTCTACATTTAGAGAGGAAAGATGGCAATCATTCAGATAATATTTAGTGGATGACAATTGAGATGAACAGGCTGTGCAGTCAAACCAAGAACAGGCTGAACAGGAAAGCAGTCCGAAGGTTCTCAGAATGTCTTCATTTTAAACCTCTGTTCCCAGATTTATCGCACGTGCTGGAGGTTTGCAGCACAAGTTTTTTAGGCGTTACAGCTTCTTCCCAAAGAGTCCGCGCCGACCAGCGATCGCCCCCGTTCACTCGCACTATCCTACAATTTATAATTTTATCGAAGCCAATTAACCTACAAACCTGTACATCTTTGGAGTGTGGGAGGAAACCGGAGCGCCCGGAGAAAAGCCACGCTGGTCACGGAGAGAACGTACAAGTTCCATGCAGACAGCAACCGTAGTCAGGATTGAACCCGGGTCTCTGGTGCCATGAGGCAGCAACTCAACTACTGTGTGCTGTGCTGCCATGTACAATTTTAGGTTGTTCAATGATATTCTGTTTTTTTTTTTTAAAAATTGTTTCTGCCTGCCTGCCATCTTGAAAAAGCAGTTCTTTGTAATGGTTTACTTATCCTGAAGATAGACACAAAGTGCTGGAGTAACTCAGCGGGACAGGCAGCATTCCTGGATGGAAGGAGTGGGTGACGTTTCGGGTCCAGACCCTTCTTCAGACTGAGAGTCGGGGTAGAGGGAGACACAGAGATATGGAAGGTTAAGGTGTGAAAACAAAACATCAGAAGGGATGTCTAATCAAGGAAAATGTATAAATACATTTTAATAAATACATACAAAGAACAAATACATCATTGTAAGCTAGGGGAAGGTGGCAATGAAGCAGATAAAGGTAACATTTAATCAGCAGGACTGTCGGTGAACTAGGATGGGGGAGGGATGGAGAGAGAGGGAAAGCAAGAGCTACTTGAAGTTAGAGAAGTCAATGTCCATACCGCTGGGGTGTAAGCTGCCCATGTTAAATATGAGATGCTGTTTCTCCGACATTGGAGGAGGCCCAGGACAGAAAGATGAGTGTGGGAATGGGAGGGGGAGTTAAAGTGTTTGGCAACCTGGAGATCAGGTAGGCTCAGTGACTTACTTATCCTGTTCAACCGATCACTGTGACAATTCAACATGTTAAGTATTCTCTTCCCCCCCACACTTGAGAAATACCCATAGCTTGACTGAACATCGCCTGTTTTGTCTGCAAATTGCCTCAGAAGAACATTGGGGCATTCCCCAGGTGATAGAGATACCATTGTTTGGGGTCTAGTCGAAACAAGAAAACATCAAGATAAAACCACAATTGCTTTGTCACAGTCAACACATTTCTGACACTAAAGCACTAAATATTTTTAGCACACAATTTCAAGGCTTGATAATTGGAAAAATTCCAATTATGGAATTGGGATGTTCCATAATACGGGAATTATGGAATTTGTTCAAAATGCAGGAACAGCACAAGACGACGAGCCACAAAGAGTAAAACCAACTAATTATCACCAACAACAACACCAACTTTCACAAAACTTGGACAACTATAAAAGAGACAGTTAACGGACAAAGGCACTTGCACAGAAGCCACACTCTCTACCTGGTGAGTCCGTTGGAAAGCCAGAAATAAGCCCAATATCTTCAAGGGAGAGAAAGACAAAACATTAGGTTGAGCGAGGGAATTAAAACGAGTGCTGTTTAAATCCGCGGCACCTGTGCAGATTAAAAAAGGTTTGCAGTCGAGAGCAAAACTCTCACTCATTTCCTCCCTGTCATCGGGAAGAAGGTACAGGAGCCTGAAAACTGCAACGTCCAGGTTCAGGAGCAGCTTCTTCCCTACAGCCATCAGGCTATTAAACACTACAACCTCCATTAAGCTCTGAACTACATTGACTATTATTGTTAGTGTGGAGAGAATGGAGCGGCTGGGCTTGTATACTCTGGAATTTACATAGAAATTAGGTGCAGGAGTAGGCCATTCGGCCCTTCGAGCCTGCACCGCCATTCAATATGATCATGGCTGATCATCCAACTCAGTATCCCGTACCTGCCTTCTCTCCATACCCTCTGATCCCCTTAGCCACAAGGGCCACATCTAACTCCCTCTTAAATATAGCCAATGAATTGGCCTCAACTACCCTCTGTGGCAGAGAGTTCCAGAGATTCACCACTGTCTGTGTGAAAAAAGTTCTTCTCATCTCGGTTTTAAAGGATTCCCCCCTTATCCTTAAGCTGTGACCCCTTGTCCTGGATTTAGAAGGATGAGAGGGTATCTTATTGAAACATATAAGATTATTAAGGGTTTGGACATGCTAGAGGCAAGAAACATGTTCCCGATGTTGGGGGAGTCCAGAACCAGGGGCCACAGTTTAAGAATAAGGGGTAAGCCATTTAGAACGGAGATGAGGAAACACTTTTTCACACAGAGAGTGGTGAGTCTGTGGAATTCTCTGCCTCAGAGGGCGGCGGAGGCTCAAGGGCCGAATGGCCTACTCCTGCACCTATTGTTATTATTGCACTATTATTATTGTTTGTTTTTTATGGGTACGTATGTATGCGTGTGTATATGTGTGTGTGTGCATGTGTGTTTGCGTATATACATGTGTGTGTGTGTACTGAATTTTTTTCCCATTTATTGTATCGGTTACAGTGTACTATGTTTACACATTGTGTTGTGCTGCTGCAAGTAAGGATTTCATTGTTCTGTCTGGGACACATGACAATAATATTCTTGACTCTTGACATCAAGGTGTATTAACAGGAGGAACAATGAGGGCTCTCGATTTTCAGAGCAGCAGCGATACATCATTCCTGCAGCTTCTCCCAATTCAGGAAGCATTTATCATTCAGCCCGATATCCCGCCCCTTCAGTCCGAAGAAGGGTCCTGACCCCAAACTTGGCCGTTTGACCCAACTTGTCAATATCAACCAAGATGGCCCCCTAATAAGCTAATACCATTTCAATAGACAATATATATTAGGTGCAGGAATAGGCCATTCGGCCCTTCCAGCCAGCGCCGCCATTCAATGAGATCATGGCTGATCATCCCCAATCAGTATCCAGTTCCTGCCTTTCCCCATATCCCCTGCATATCCCCTATCTAGCTCTCTCTCTTGAAAGTATCCTGAGAACCGGCCTCCACCGCCCTCAGGAGGCAGAGAATTCAGCGGGTCAGACAGCATCTGTGCAAGGAAATTTTAAAGAGAGATGATCTTAAGATGCTCTTAAGGTAGGGCTCTTAAAGATAGCGGAGTCAGGGGATATGGGGAGAAGGCAGGAACTAGGTACTGATTGGGGATGATCAGCCATGATCACATTGAATGGCGGTGCTGGCTCGAAGGGCCGAATGGCCTACTCCTGCACCTGTTGTCTATTGTCTTTGTGGACTTGTCCTCTAAACAAGAGGAATACTGGGAAGTGAATATTCTTAAAGATAGACACAAAATGCTGGAGTAGCTCAGCGGGACAGGCAGTATCTCTGGAGAGAAGGAATGGGTGGTGTTTCGGGTCGAGCCCCTTTCTCCAGGCTGAGAGTAAGGGAAGAGGGAGACACAGAGATATGGAAGGGAAAGGAGTGAAAACAAGGCATCAAAGGGGAGCAATTGTTAGATCGTTGTTAGCTCGGGGAAGGTGGCAAGGAAGCATACAGAGACAAAATGTAATCAGGAGGAGGGACAGGCTGGTCAGAGTCTAGGATGGGGGAGGGATGGAGAGAGAGGGAAAGCAAGGGAATATTTCTCTGTCTGAAGAAGTGGTCTCGGCCCAAGACGTCAGCCATTCCTTCTCTCCAGAGATGCTGCCTGTCCCGCTGAGTTACTCCAGCATTTTGTGTCTTTCTGCGGCTTAAACCGGCTCCTGCAATTCCTGCCCTGAATATCTTTCTCTCTCTCTCTCTCCCCTGCTCTGTTGCCAGACATTCCACTGGAGGCTGCTGCCATCTCGGTTGCCATGGTGCCGGGTTTACAGTGAGGATTAGTCATACACACCGCAGGCCGCATTCATCAGCAGACGTTTCTCTCTTTCTCTGTCTCTGTGCGTCTCTCTCTCTCTCTCTCTCTCTCTCTCTCTCTCTCTCTCTCTCTCCCCCCCCCCCCTCCCCCAGCTTGGAGCTGGGACATGTGCATTCTTTTCCACAACTGGCTTAAGATAAGGTTTACACACACACACACAAACTGCCCAGCGTTGCTTGTACACTAGTCCTTAATGACACTCTCTTTTCTGTCTAGACACATTGTTGAAAGAAACTGATTGTCTACGAGCAGTGGAAACAAATGAACTGCAGATGTTGATTTACACTAAAGGGCACAACGTGCTGGAGTAACTCAGCGGGTCGGGCAGCATCTCATGAGAAGGTTTTCAAACCAAAACTGAGAGAATGGAGCGGCTGGGCTTGTACACTGTGGAGTTTAGAAGGATGAGAGGGCATCTTATTGAAACATATAAGATTATTAAAGGTCTGGACACGCTAGAGGCAGGGAACGTGTTCCCGATGTTGGGGGAGTCCAGAACCAGGGGCCACACACAGTTTAAGAATAAGGGGTAAGCCATTTAGAACGGATACGAGGAAACACTTTTTCTCTGTGAGAGTTGTGAGTCTGTGGAATTCTCTGCTTCAGAGGGCGGTGGAGGCCGATTCTCTGGATACTTTCAAGAGATAGGGCTCCTAAAGCTAGCGGAGTCAGGGGATATGGGGAGAAGGCAGGAACGGGGTACTGATTGGGGATGATTAGCTATGATCACATTGAATGGTGATGCTGGCTCGAAGGGCCGAATGGCCTACTCCTGCACGTATTGTCTATTGTCTATAAAATGTCACCTTTCCATGCTGTTTCTATTACTGGTAAATTATATTGTCGTTAAACTATAAGTACAAGCAGGTTTCCAACCCGAGACGTCACCTTTTCCTTTTCTCCAGAGATGCTGTCTTAGCAGCTGCGTTACTCCAGCATTTTGTGTCTATCTTCGGTATAAACCAGCATCTGCAGTTCCTTCCTGCAGGTAAGTATTTTCATGGTTTTTCAAACGCATGGTATCTAGAGATATTCCAGCACCTTGTGTCCTTTGGTGTGTGAACCAGCATCTGCAGTTCCCTGTTTCTCCTGTTTCAACATTTCTGGAGAACATGGATAGGTGATAAAATATTTTAAGTCGGGGTTCTTCAGTCTGAAGAAGGGTGCCGACCCCAAGCGTCACCTATCCATGTTCTCCACAGATGCTGTCTGACCCGCTGAGTTACTCCAGCACTCTGTGAAACGTCACCTATCCATGTTCTCCACAGATGCTGCCTGACCCACTGAGTTACTCCAGCACTCTGTGAAACGTCACCTATCCACGTTCTCCACAGATGCTGTCTGACCCGCTGAGTTACTCCAGCACTCTGTGAAACGTCACCTATCCCTGCTCTCCACAGATGCTGCCTGACCCGCTGAGTTATGGTGCAGCAGCATCTATGGAGCGAAGGAAATAGGCAACGTTTCGGGCCGAAACCCTTCTGGAAATAGGCAACGTTTCGGGCCGAAACCCGGAAGGGTTTCGACCCGAAACGTTACCTATTTCCTTAGCTCCATAGATGCTGCTGCACCCGCTGAGTTACTCCAGCACTCTGTGAAACGTCACCTATCCACGTTCTCCACAGATGCTGCCTGACCCACTGAGTTACTCCAGCACTCTTGTGTCCTTATAGTCCTTATAGGTTAAAGTCTATTCATAATATGGGAGCTGGGCCAAATTGCAAATCATACCCAAGATATAAAGTGGGCTGGAAGAATAAAGAATAAGCTCTTAAAAATCTTTGAATTATTGATATGAAATAAATGGCAGAAATGACTCTAGAGATCAGACGGATATTTGCGGATTTTAGAGTGTCGAGGGCAACTGGGGATTTGCAATGTTCGTCGATTTAAAGTTACAGCATGGAAACAGGCCGTTCAGCCCACTGAATCCATGCTGGCCATCGATCACTCGTTCACATTAATTCGATATTATCAATAGACAATAGGTGCAGGAGTAGGCCATTCGGCTTTTCGAGCCAGCACCGCCATTCAATACGATCATGGCTGATCATCCACAATCAGTACCCCGTTCCTGCCTTCTCCCCGTATCCCCTGACTCCGCTATCTTTAAGAGCCCTATCTAGCTCTCTCTTGAAAGTATCCAGAGAACCTGCCTCCACCGCCCTCTGAGGGAGAGAATTCCACAGACTCACAACTCTCTGTGAAAAAGTGTTTCCTCATCTCCGTTATAAATGGCTTACTCCTTATTCTTAATCCGTGGTCCCCTGGTTCTGGACTCCCCCAACATCGGGAACATGTTTCCTGCCTCTAGTGTGTCTAAACCTTTAATAATCTTATATGTCTCAATAGGATCCCCTCTCATCCTTCTAAACTCCAGAGTGTACAAGCCCAGCCGCTCCAATCTCAGCATATGACAGTCCCGCCATCCCGGGAATTAACCTGGTAAACCTACGCTGCACTCCCTCAATAGCAAGAATGTCCTTCCACAATTTATCCCACTTGCTCATCCACTCCCGACACTTTTACCCAGAGTCGGGGAATCGTGAAGTACAGGACATAGGTCTAAGGTGAGATGGGAAAGATTGAATAGGAACCTGAGGGGCAACTGTGTCCACACAGAGGGTGGTTGGAGTATGGAACAAGCTGCCAGAGGAGGTACTATAACAACATTTAAAATACATTTGGACATATGTATAGATAGGTAATAAGGTGATAAGTAATAGGAGCTGAATTAGGCCATTCGGCCCATCAGTCTACTCCGCCATTCAATCATGGCTGATCTATTTCTCCCTCCTAACCCCATTCTCCTGCCTTTTCCCCGACACACTGCTAGGAAATGTTTAGAGGGAGATGGGCCAAATGTGGGCTAGTGGGGCTAGTGGGGGCTAGTGGGGCTAGTGGGGGCCAGTGGGGGCCAGTGGGGCCCAGTGGGGCCCAGTGGGGGCCAGTGGGGGCCAGTGGGGGCTAGTGGGGGCCAGTGGGGCTAGTGGGGGCCAGTGGGGGCCAGTGGGGGCTAGTGGGGGCCAGTGGGGGCTAGTGGGGGCCAGTGGGGGCCAGTGGGGGCTAGTGGGGGCCAGTGGGGCCAGTGGGGCTAGTGGGGGCTAGTGGGGCTAGTGGGGGTGAATCTCTGGAATTCTCTGCCACAGAGGGTAGTTGAGGCCACAGTTCATTGGCTACATTTAAGAGGGAGTTAGATGTGGCCCTTGTGGCTAAGGGGATCAGGGGGTATGGAGAGAAGGCAGGTACGGGATACTGAGTTGGATGATCAGCCATGATCATATTGAATGGCGGTGCAGGCTCGAAGGGCCGAATGGCCTACTCCTGCACCTAATTTCTATGTTTCTATTTCTATGTAAGTGGGGGCTAGTACGGGCAAGTTGGACCCAAGAACCCATTTCCGCACTGTGTGACTTTACAGGGGCCGTTTAGCCCGCAAACCCGCACGTCTTTGGGATGTGGGAGGAAACCAGAGCACCTGTTGAAGCCTCACGCGGTCACATACAGGAAGAAAGTTAAAACCTCCCACAGAAACCACTCGAGGTCGGGATCAAACCCAGGTCTCTGGCGCCGTGAGACATCGGAACTACCCGCTGCACCACTGTGCTGCCCTGTCGATACTGCATGCTTATATATTCTCTTCATCCTCCTCTTGCAAATGAAACATAAACCAAAGGAATAGATAGATCTCAAGCCGGGTGTTTTAGCAGCCAGGTTGTTGTCTCTGCATCAATGAATTATTAATTCAATGAATGCTTATATATTAAATGCTGGCCAGTGGCTTACATCTGCCATAGTAACGAGAGCACATTTTTAATATACAACACATTGGAGTTTTGAGAATCTTTTTTCCCCCGACTATGCTTCCCCCTCCTCCATGCTCTAAATATAGATGGTCTGTAGGTCAGGGTTCAAAATCTGTCTTTGTTTGCACAAGGCTTCATTCTGCTCCAGGTCCCAATATGGGATAAACTCTTTGTTTAAGAAGGAACTACAGATGCTGGAAAATCAAAGACAGACAAAAAATGCTGGAGAAACTCAGCGGGTGCAGCAGCATCTATGGAGCGAAGGAAATAGGCAACGTTTCGGGCCGAAACCCGGAAGGAAATAGGCAACGTTTCGGGCCGAAACCCTGAAGGAAATAGGCAACGTTTCGGGCCGAAACCCGGAAGGGTTTCGGCCCGAAACGTTGCCTATTTCCTCCGCTCCATAGATGCTGCTGCACCCGCTGAGTATCTCCAGCATTTTTGTCTACCATGAGATGAACTCTGATAGACACAAAATGGAGTAACTCAGCGGGACAGGCAGCATCGCTGGAGAGAAGGAATGGGTGACGTTTCGGGTCGACATGTTCCCGATGTTGGGGGAGTCCAGAGCCAGGGGCCACAGTTTAAGAATAAGGAGTAAGCCATTTAGAAGAGAGACGAGGAAACACTTTTTCTTACAGAGAGTTGTGAGTCTGTGGAATTCTCTGCCTCAGAGGGCGGTGGAGGCCGGTTCTCTGGATACTTTCAAGAGAGAGCTGGATAGGGCTCTTAAAGATAGCGGAGTCAGGGGATATGGGGAGAAGGCAGGAACGGGGTCCCGATTGGGGATAATCGGCCATGATCACATTGAATGGCGGTGCTGGCTCCGGCATCTATTGCCGTTGTGGGCTTGTCCTCTAAACAAGAGGAATACTGGGAAGAGAATATTCTTAAAGATAGACACAAAATGCTGTAGTGACTCAACGGGACAGGCAGCATCTCTGGAGAGAAGGGATAGGTGACATTTCGGGTTGAAACCCTTCTTTTGGCTTAGAGTCTGGGAAGAGGGAGACACAGAGATATGGAAGGGCAAGGAGTGAAAACGAGACGTTAAAGGAACATTTAGAATAGATCATCGTTCGCTCGGGGAAGTCGACAACGAAGCATACAGAGATAAAATTTAATCAGGAGGAGAGTCAGGCTGGTCAGAGAACTCGGATGGGGGAGGGATGGAGAGAGAGGGAAAACAAGGGAATATTTCTCTGTCTGAAGAAGTGGTCTCGACCCGAGACGTCACCCATTGCAACTCACTTCTTCTTGGCATCAGCTCCACCTACATCAACCGACTCCAACTGGTCCAGAACGCAGCCGCCCGACTCATCACCCACACCAAATCCTGGCATCACATCACATCACTCCAGTCCTCAAACAACTTCACTGGCTTCCCATCTCCCACCGGATCACCTACAAAATCCTGATCCTCACCTACAAAGCCCTCCACCATCTGCCCCCCCCCCCCATATCTCACTGACCTCCTCTCCCCCTACCAACCCTCACGGTCCCTCAGATCCACATCAGCCGGTCTCCTCTCCATCCACAAGTCCAACCTCCGCAGTTTTGGGGACAGAGCCTTCTCCAGGGCAGCTCCCAGGCTCTGGAACTCCCTCCCCCAACTGATCCGCAATTCCGTGTCCCTCACCATCTTCCAGTCCCGCCTCAAGACCCATCTCTTCACCTCTGCCAATCCTTAGCCCCACGTCCCCCTCCCTTTTCATTATTGTGTTTCGTATTGAATTCTGTCTTTACTTTGTGTACTAGACATGTCTCTACTATTTATTTCATTCCCCTTACATGTTTTTCCTCTACCTACTAAATTTTTGTAAGGTGTCCTTGAGACTCTTGAAAGGCGCCCATAAATAAAATGTATTATTATTATTATTATTCCTTCTCTACAGAGATGCTGCCTGCCCTGCTGAGTTACTCCAGCATTTTGTGTCCCTCTTCGGTTTAAACTCAGCATCTGCAGTTCCTGCCCACACAAGATAACCTCTCCTCTGTAAAAGATGATTGAATTCGCTTTAACCAAGCATCAGTGAATTCTTATCACAAGGACATTTTTCGTAGCTCGCGCCACGTGATTCACTTTAATTACTGTAATCTATTTACTCCGAGACTGCCGTTGAAATCAGCAAGATGGCACGAAGCCAAATCAAATTTACATTTCAATATACAGAAAAAAAAAGTGGCCTTCAAACGAACCCTGGGAAAGCAAACACCAGCGTGTGTTCGCCCATGGAAAATTATTTTGTTGTGGCACGGTGGCACTGATGTAGAGGTTCTGCCTCACAGCGCCAGAGACCCGGGTTCGATCCCGACTACGGGTGCTGTCTGTACGGAGTTTGCACGTTCTCCCCGTGACCTGCGTGGCTTTTCTCTCTGTATTCCGGTTTCCTCCCACACTCCAAAGACGTGCAGGTTTGTGGCTTAATTTGCTTTGGTAATAATTGTAAATTGCCCCTAGTGTGTGTAGATTAGTGTTGATGGGCGGGGATCGCAGGTGTGCGCGGACCTGTTGGGCCGAAGGGCCTGTTTCCGCGGTGTATCACGACACAAAAACAAAATTTCTACGCATAAGCTCAGTCCCAAACTAACTGAAAATGTCTGAACCAGACAAGGAGATGATGGAATGGTACTTTATTGTAACATGTATGGAAAGTGAAGTTCCTAGGGTTTTTATTTCCGACAATCAGCTATAAACCAGACAGGTGCAGAACCTGGCGGACTGGTGCACACGTAACAACTTGTCACTAAACACCTCCAAGACCAAGGAGCTGATTATTGACTTCAGGAGGTCCCATAATGGAGAATACGCCCCAATCTCCATCTACGGGGACAGTGTGGAGAGAGTGTCCAGCTTTAAGTGTCTGGGCACTCACATTTCAGAGGAGCTCACATGGTCCACCAACACCGCTGCGCTGGTCAAGAAGGCACAGCAACGACTGTTCTTCCTGAGGACATTTAAAAAGACTGGTCTGCCCCAACAGCTGCCGACAACCTTCTACTGCTGCACCACAGAGAGCATATTAACGTATGGCATCTCTGTGTGGTATCGCAGCTGCACGGAGGCGGAGAGGAGAGCTCTTCAGCGCGTCGTCCACAGAGCGCAGAGGATTATTGGGATACAGCTGCCAGCCTTGGAGGGCATCGACCACACACGGTGCCTCAGGAAGGCCGTCAGCATCTATAAAGACTCATCATTCACAGCTTAAGGATAAGGGGGAAACCCTTTAAAACCGAGATGAGAAGAACTTTTTTCACACAGAGAGTGGTGAATCTCTGGAACTCTCTGCCACAGAGGGGAGTTGAGGCCACAGTTCATTGGCTATATTTAAGAGGGAGTTAGATGTGGCCCTTGTGGCTAAGGGGATCAGGGGGTATGGAGAGAAGGCAGGTACGGGATACTGAGTTGGATGATCAGCCATGATCATATTGAATGGCGGTGCAGGCTCGAAGGGCCGAATGGCCTACTCCTGCACCTAATTTCTATGTTTCTATCATACCCCTGTAACGGACTGTTCGAACTACTTCCCTCCGGCAGACATTACAAGGTCTTCTACGCCCGAACCTCCAGACTCAGAAACAGCTTTATTCCAAGAGCTATAGCGGCTCTGAACCGGCCCTGCTGAGTGCCCCCCATCCCCCCTGGACTGTCTCCCTCAGATGGTCACGACACACAGCTTATTTATTTTACTTTTCTTTTTCACTGGTTGGAGCTGCACACTAAATCTCGCTGCACTGACGTGCAATGATAATAAAATATATTATTATTATTAATAAACGGTCCTCTCATCAGCTAGAGGGTTCTGAACTCACATTTACCTCACTGGAGACCTTTGAGTTGTGAGTCTGGGGAATTCTCCGAGGGCAGTGGAGGCCAGTTCTCTGGATACTTTCAAGAGAGAGCTAGATAGGGCTCTTAAAGATAGCGGAGTCAGGGGATATGGGGAGAAGGCAGGAACGGGGTACTGATTGTGGATGATCAGCCATGATCACATTGAATGGCGGTGCTGGCTGGAAGGGGCCGTATGGCCTACTCCTGCACCTATTTTCCATGTGTCTATGTTTCGATATCACTATAAACATGTGCCAATATTTGAACACTATTTGGGGGGCAAGAATGCAACAAAAAAACCCAACTCAAAGTCATTTAACACTCAGGCAAAATCCACAGGGTGGCAGTAGCAATGAGTGACAGGTGACAGGTTGGGCGAACAGCTGGGACTGCGATTAACGTACATCAGCCCAGTCATGACGTCTCGACCCAGAAAACCCGACAGACAGCTGAATACTGAGCCTGGGCTTGTCCGCGACCTTGATCCAGTCATAGTTCCCCATCCAAACTCAAGGGCTATTTTTGCCAAACTAAACATGACCCAGAAGCAGTTTACACAAACAGGGGCAGAAACCAGGAGAGAGGGGGGGGGGAGAGAGAGGGTAAAGGGGTGAGGGTGGGGTGAGGGGAGAGAGGGGGGGGGGGGGAGAGGGGGGGGGGGAGAGAGAGAGAGAGGGGGAGAGGGGGGGGGAGAGGGAGGGAGGGGGGGGGGGGGGGAGGATGGGGGGGGGGGGGAGGGAGGGGGGGGGAGGGGGGGGGGGGGGGGGGGGGGAGCGGGGGGGGAGAAGGGGGGGGGGGAGAGGGAAGGAGGGAGGGGGGGGGGGGGAGAGGGGGGGGGGGGGAAGGGGGGGGGAGGGGGAAGAGGGGGGGGGGGAGGGGGGGGGGAGGGGGGGGGAGGAGGGGGGGGGGGGGGAGGGGGGAGGGGGGGAGGGGGGGGGGGGGGGGGGGGGGGGGGGAAAGGAGGGGGGGGGGGAGGTGAGAGGGGGGGGGGGGGGGGGAGGGGGGGAGGGGGAAGGGGGGAGAGGGGGGGGGTAGAGGGGGGGAGGGCGGAGGGGGGGGGGGGAGGGGGGGGGGGAGGGGGAAGAGGGGGAGGGGGAAGAGATGGGGAGGGGGGAAGAGGGGGGGGGGGTAGGGGGGTAGTGGGGGGAGGGGGGAGGGGTAGGGGGTAGGGGGAGGGGTGGAATGGGGGGGGGAAGAGGTGGAGAGGGGGGGGGGGAGGAGGGGGGGGGGGGGGGGGGGGGGGGGAAGAGCCAATTAGCCCACAAACCCGCACGTTTTTGGGGAGCGGGCGGAAACCGGAGCACCCGGAGGAAACCCACGGTGAACATGCAAACTCCACACAGACAGCGCCAGAGGTCAGTGTGACGTTGGAGAGAATAATAAAGTGGGGAATATGGAAGACAAAAATGCTGGAGAAAACTCAGCGGGGTGCAGCAGCATCTATGGAGCGAAGGAAATAGGCAACGTTTCGGGACGAAACGTTGCCTATTTCCTTCGCTCCATAGATGCTGCTGCACCCGCTGAGTTTCTCCAGCATTTTTGTCTCCCTTCGAATTACCAGCATCTGCAGTTCCTTCTTAAACAGAATAATGTGGGGAATATGGTTAGCTGGATTACAAGGCATGACTTTGCTGTTCTTCATCAGTACCAAGAACAGTCCCACCCGGAAATGTCACCTATCCGCGTTCCCCAGTGTTGCGAAGGTAGACACAAAAAGCTGGAGTAACTCAGCGGGACAGGGGGCATCCCTGGAGCGAAGGAATTTTTTTAAATTTCAAAATATACTTTATTCAAATAATAAATATACACAATACAGCAACCAGGCAAAAAAAAAAAATAATCATCCGATATTCTCGGAGGCTGTACAAACATTCAATAGGAAATGGGTGACGTTTTGGGTCGATGACGTTTTGTCATCCATCCACCAACACCTGCTTTGTCCCTTTCTATGTAAACCAGCACCTGCAGTGTGGTTAGGGAGTCTGGTCAGGGATTAGGGAAATGAGAGATATAGATGGTGATGTGGAGAGATGATGAACAATGAATGGAAGATATGCAAAAGAGTAACGATAATAAACATAGAAACATAGACAATAGGTGCAGGAGTAGGCCATTCAGCCCTTCGAGCCTGCACCGCCATTCAATATGATCATGGCTGATCATCCAACTCGGTATCCTGTACCTGCCTTCTCTCCATACCCCCTGATCCCTTTAGCCACAAGGGCCACATCTAACTCCCTCTTAAATATAGCCAATTGTGTTACCTGCTTAACAATGATGTGTTTTTCCCTGTTTTTTTTTTAAGTGAAGCAGTGTGAAATTGTGAGCATCAGTGATAGGATGAGAATTTTTATACTGACGAATTGTAATGTTTATGTTGGCCTAAAGTAGGACACCTTGATAGTGTCCTCTGTGATGTTCAAATGAAAGACTCTGAACTCTTGAAGTGTTCAAGAACTCAATGAACTGTGGCCTCAACTACCTTCTGTGGCAGAGAATTCCACAGATTCACCACTCTCCGAGTAAAAAATATTTTTCTCATCTCAGTCCTAAAAGATTTCCCCTTTATCCTTAATCTGTGACCCCTTGTTCTGGACTTCCCCCAAACATCGGGAACAATCTTCCTGCATCTAGCCTGTCCAACCCCTTAAGAATTTTGCAAGTTTCTATAAGATCCCCCCTCAATCTTCAAAACGGGACATTGTTAGCTGTTTGTTGGGTGGAAATGAGTAGCTGGTGAGACTTGGGTGGGGGAGGGATGGAGAGAGAGGGAATGCCGGGGTTACTTGAAGTTAGAGAAGTCAATATTCATACCCCTGGGCTGTAAGCTCCCCAAGTGAAATATGAGTTGCTGTTCCTCCAATTTGCGTTTAGCCTAACTCTGACAATGGAGGAGACCCAGGACCGAAAGGTCAATGTGAGAATGGGACAATGGAGGAGAGCTGGGATAGAGAAGTCCACTGAGTTCCAGAACCAGGGGCCACAGTTTAAGAATAAGGGGCAAGCCATTTAGAACGGAGACAACGAGGAAACACTTTTTCTCACACAGAGAGTGGCGAGTCTGTGGAATTCTCCGCCTCAGAGGGCGGTGGAGGCGGGTTCTCTGGATGCTTTCAAGAGAGAGCTAGATAGGGCTCTTAACGATAGCGGAGTCAGGGGATATGGGGAGAAGGCAGGAATGGGGTACTGATTGGGGATGATCAGCCATGATCGGCTCGAAGGGCCGAATGGCCTACTCCTGCACCCATTGTCTATTGAGTTACTCCAGCATTTTATGTCCATTTTTGCCGGGGTAACTCCCTAACCCCTCCTCCAATCTTCGGTTTGTTCCATCAGCTGGATATTCGCCCTGGCAGTGTCGCATTACATGCAGTTATTAATAAACAGCGACTGCACTTCTCTGCCCCTGCTGATCTGAGTGTTTAAGAAGGAACTGCAGATGCTGGAAAATCGAAGGGAGACAAAAATGCTGGGGAAACTCAGCGGGTGCAGCAGCATCTATGGAGCGAAGGAGATAGGCAACGTTTCGGGCCGAAACCCTGAAGGAAATAGGCAACGTTTCGGGCCGAAACCCGGAAGGGTTTCGGCCCGAAACGTTGCCTATTTCCTCCGCTCCATAGATGCTGCTGCACCCGCTGAGTTTCTCCAGCATTTCTGTCTACCATGAAGGAGATAGGCAACGTTTCGGGCCGAAACCCTTCTTCAGACTGCTGATCTGAGCTCTGAGCGAGCTGCATTCGGAGGAGGAGGAATTTCAGATAATTCATCAAACTCCAGCTAATGCGTTTCCACAGCAACTAAAAAGCCTCTGATCACCGATGACAAAGCAACTTCAGTCGGCAAACTTCAGCCATAACAAGAAACGTGAATCGTGACAGGACTCAAGGATAAAAAAAAAATCAAAATGTTTAAAATATTAAATTTAAGCTCTTGGAATTTTGCATGAATTTAAATAACTGAAAATGCATAGAATATAATAATTTTTTTTTAATTAAAACAAAATTCTGATGCATTTTTAATAATTTAAATCCATACGAAATTCCAAAGAGCTTGGATTTTATATTTAAAAACATTTTTTTTTTTTTTTTTAAAAAGAGATGTCCAGAATAAGCTTGACTTTGGTTTGGAGAAACAGTGTGGAAACAGGCCCTTCGGCCCACCGATTCCGTGCCAACCAGTGATCACCCCACACACTTGTTCTACCCTACACACAAGGGACAATTTTTACAGAAGCCAATTAACCCACAAAGCTCAATGTCTTTGGACTGCAGGAGGAAACCGGAGCGCCCGGAGAAAACCCAGGCAGGTCAGGGGGGAGAACATGCAAACTCCACACAGACAGCACCCCGGGGTCAGGTCCAAATCTGCCTGGAAGGACATTATTGCCATAGAGGGAGTGACCAGAGAAGGTTCACCAGACTGACTGCTGGGATGTCAGGACTGTCTTATGAAGAAAGAATTATCGATAGAACTTGGTTTATACTCTCTAGAATTTAGGACGTTTGAGAGGGGATCTTATAGAAACTTACAAAATTACTTAAGGGGTTGGACAGGCTAGATGCAGGAAGATTGTTCCCGATGTTAGGGAAGTCCAGGACAAGGGGTCACAGCTTAAGGATAAGGGGGCACAGAAATCCTTTAAAACCAAGATGAGAAGAACTTTTTTCACACAAGAGAGTGGTGAATCTCTGGAACTCTCTGCCACAGAGGGTAGTTGAGGCCAGTTCATTGGCTATATTTAAGAGGGAGTTAGATGTGGCGCTTGTGGCTAAGGGGATCAGGGGGTATGGAGAGAAGGCATGTACGGGATACTGAGTTGGATGATCAGCCATTATCATATTGAATGGCGGTGCAGGCTCGAAGGGCCGAATGGCCTACTCCTGCACCTATTGCCTATGTTTCTATGATGGAACCCGGGTCCCTGGTGCTGTGAGGCAGCGAGTCTACTGCTGCGTCACTGACATATGACCTTGCATGTCTGTTTTCAAACAAGAAAATGACTGTGAACTTTTCTATATTTAGTGGTTTTCACAGCAAGGGTACACCATAATTATCGTTAACCAATTCTGTGATAACCTAATATTAGTAGCTACTAGAGAAACGGTTGACACTTCCAATAATAAGCAGCTACAGGTACAAGTACAGGTCTCAATTTGAACCCTGCATGAACCACTCGTAGATTGAGAGTCATGCAGTATTGAAACTACCCCCTCAGCCCAACTCATCCACACCGACCAAGATTCCAGGCACAGCTAGCCCTGTTGCAGTTGCACAGAGCCCTAGTGAGACCACACCTGGAGTATTGTGTTCAAGAAGGAACTGCAGATGCTGGAAAATCGAAGGTACACAAAATTGCTGGAGAAACTCAGCGGGTGCAGCAGCATCTATGGAGGGAAGGAAATAAGCGACGTTTCGGGCCGAAACCCTTCTTCAGCCTGAATGGAGCCCCCTTTAATTCTGAGGCTGTGACCTCTGGTCCTGGACTCTCCCACCAGTGGAAACATCCTCTCCGCATCCACTTCAACGGGATCCCCCCTCAACCTTCTAAACTCCAGCGAGTGCAGGCCCAGTGCTGTCAAACGCTCATCATAGGTTAACCCAATCATTCCTGGGATCATTCTTGTAAACCTCCTCTGGATCCTCTCCAGAGCCAGCACATCCTTCCGCAGATATGGGGGCCCACAGTTCAGGTGCGCAGGTGTTTTCTAAATATCAATAACGTAATGGGGAGATTGAGAGGGGATCTTATAGAAACGTACAAAATTCTTAAGGGGTTGGACAGGCTAGATGCAGGAAGATTGTTCCCGATGTTGGGGAAGTCCAGGACAAGGGGTCACAGCTTAAGGATAAGGGGGAAATCGTTTAAAACCGAGATGAGAAGAACTTTTTTCACGCAGAGAGTGGTGAATCTCTGGAACTCTCTGCCACAGAGGGTAGTTGAGGCCAGTTCATTGGCTATATTTAAGAGGGAGTTAGATGTGGCCCTTGTGGCTAAGGGGATCAGAGGGTATGGAGAGAAGGCAGGTACGGGATACTGAGTTGGATGATCAGCCATGATCATATTGAATGGCGGTGCAGGCTCGAAGGGCCGAATGGCCTCTACTCGTGCACCTAATTTCTATGTTTCTATGTTTCTATGTGCCACCCTATGTTACTTCCTCTGGCAGCTTATTGCATACACCCACCTCACTCTGTGCGGTAAACACAGCCACTCAGATCTAAGACTGTTCGGTACTTTGTTACTCTGCCTGCACCAGATACGTGGAGACTCTTGTTTACTGCCTAGGCTGCGTCCAAAACAAAGCATTTCACTGTAACCCAGGTGCTGGTGACAATAAAGGGTCGTTCATCATTCAATAAAGTGTCACCAAGACTTCATATTCTCCAGATCAGATACAGGTACTTCCGAGGGATGAGTGAAGATAGACACAAAATGCTGGAGTAACTCAGCGGGACAGGCAGCATCTCTGGGGGGAAGGAATGGGTGACGTTTCGGGTCGAGACCCTTCTTTCAGACTGATGTCAGGGGAGTGGGCGTGAATATAGTGAGAGACAGTAAGACTGGTGGGAGAACTGGGAAGGGGGAGGGATGGTGAGAGAGGGAAAGCAAGGGCTATTTGAAGTTGGAGAAGTCAATGTTCATACCGCTGGGGTGTAAGCTGCCCAAGCGAAATATGAGGCGCTGTTCCTCCAATTTACGCTGGGTCTCACTCTGATACTGGAGGAGGCCCAGGACAGAGAGGTCAGATTGGGAATGGGAGGGGGAGTTGAAGTGCTGGGGCCACCGGGAGATCAGGTAGGTTTAGGCGGACTGAGCGGAGGTGTTCAGCGAAACGATCGCCAAGCCTGCGCTTGGTCTCGCCGATGTACAGGAGTCCACACCTGGAACAGCGGATACAGTAGATGTGGTTGGAGGCGGTGCAAGTGAACCTCTGCCTCACCTGGAAAGTCTGTTAGGGTCCTTGGATGGAGTCGAGGGGGGAAGGTAAAGGGACAGGTGTTGCATCTCCTGCGGTTACGGGGGGAAATACCTGGGGAGGGGGTGGTTTGGGTGGGAAGGGACGAGGGATGAACAGGTCTCATGAGGTGAAAGTAAAATGGTGGCTTTAAGCTTGAAGGTTCTGGGATGCCAGTGGTTTATTCTTAACAAAACAGCCCAAGACTAAAAGATAGACGCAAAATGCTGAAGTAACTCAGTGGGTCAGCAACCATCTCTGAAGAAACATAGACAATAGGTGCAGGAGTAGAGGCCATTCGGCCCTTCGAGCCTGCACCGCCATTCAATATGATCATGGCTGATCATCCAACTCAGTATCCTGTACCTGCCTTCTCTCCATACCCCCTGACCCCTTTAGCCACAAGGGCCACATCTAACTCCCTCTTAAATATAGCCAATGAACTGGCCTCAACTACCTTCTGTGGCAGAGAATTCCAGAGATTCACCACTCTCTGTGTGAAAAATGTTTTCCTCATCTCAGTCCTAAAAGATTTCCCCCTTATCCTCAAACTGTGACCCCTTGTTCTGGACTTCCCCAACATCGGGAACAATCTTCCTGCATCTAGCCTGTCCAACCCCTTAAGAACTTTGCACGTTTTTTTTTGTAAGTTGAGAGAAGGATTCAGTTTCAGATCAAGACTCTTCTTCAGTCTGAGGAAGGGTCTTGACCCGAAACGCCACCTATTTCTTTTCTCCAGCGATGCTGCTTGACCCGCTGAGTTACTCCAGCTTTGTGTCTATCTTCGGTGTAAACCAACACCTGCAGTTCCTTCCTACACATCGGATTATAAGATGCTGTGGTAACTAATGAAAACAGACGAGAAAAATCCGAGGCAGTTTGCACGGCACAAACAGAAATAAAATCTTCGGGAACAAAACACTTTCACAATGAGAAACATGCCTGTAATTAAAACACAAAGGTGACTTTACTGGTAGCATTCATTCCGAGCTATTCCAGTGAATCCATAGTCACACCATTGTGAGATCTCCAGATTAATCCAGTTTGTTTGTTATCACATGTACCGAGGTACAGCGAAAAGCTTTTGTTGCTTTTGTACACTCTGGAGTTTAGAAGGACGAGAGGGATTCTTATTGAAACATATAAGATTATTAAGGTTTGGACACGCTAGAGGCAGGAAACATGTTCCTCGTGTTGGGGGAGTCCAGAACCAGGGGCCATAGTTTAAGAATAAGGGGTAAGCCATTTAGAACAGAGACGAGGAAACACTTTTTCACACAGAGAGTGGTGAGTCTGTGGAATTCTCTGCCTCAGAGGGCGGTGGAGGCCGGTTCTCTGGATGCTTTCAAGAGAGAGCTAGATAGGGCTCTTAAAGATGGTGGAGTCAGGGGATATGGGGAGAAGGTAGGAACGGGGTACTGATTGGGGATGATCAGCCATGATCACATTGAATGGCGGTGCTGGCTCGAAGGGCCGAATGGCCTACTCCTGCTCCTATTGTCTATTGTCCAACCAATCAGCGGGATGCGGTCAAGGAAAGAGCGTTCACGTCGCAGCCCTGTGTCCACCGCCACGCACAAGAAGCAACAAGACAGACACCATTGTGTGCAGACGCCGAGGCGTGTGTCCAGCTCTGGCTGAACCAGGTCAGTATAGCCAGTTCATTGGCTATATTTAAGAGGGCGTAGATGTGGCCCTTGTGGCTAAAGGGATCAGGGGGTATGGAGAGAAGGCAGGTGCGGGATACCGAGTTGGATGATCAGCCATGATCATATTGAATGGCGGTGCAGGCTCGAAGGGCCGAATGGCCTACTCCTGCACCTAATTTCTATGTTTCTATGAACATCTTCTAATCTTGTGTGTGGACTCGACAACAAGCAGCGAAATGACAACACACAATTACAATCGAGCTGTTTACACTGTACAGATACATGATAAGGGAATAACGTTTAGTGCAAGGTAAAGTCAGCAAAGTCCGATCAAGGATAGTCCAAGGGTCACCAATGAGGTAGATAGTAGTTCAGGACTGCTCTCTGGTTGTGGTAGGATGGTTCAGTTGCCTGATAACAGCTGGGAAGAAACTGTCCCTGAATCTGGAGGTGTGCGTTTTCACACTTCTGTACCTCTTGCCCGATGGGAGAGGGGAGAAGAGGGAATGGCCGGGGTGCGACTGGTCCTTGATGATGCTGCTGGCCGAACCTAAAGCTAAACTCCTATAGCTCGCTATTGCCATTGCAGTGCATACACACTGTTAATTTTGGGGGCTTAGAATTTAGAACATGAAAGGATAGGACATGCCAGAAACGGATTATTTTACAGAAAATTTAAAAAAAGATTACTTATAAAAATAATCGGAATGACGCATCATGGCAGTCACGGTGTCGCAGTGGTAGAGTTGCTGCCTTACAGCGAATGCAGCGCCGGTGACCCGGGTTCGATCCCGACTACGGGTGCTGTCTGTACGGAGTTTGTACGTTCTCCCCGTGACCTGCGTGGGTTTCCTCCGAGATCTTCAGTTTCCTCCCACACTCCAAAGACGTCCAGGTTTGTAGGTTAAATGGCTTGGTGGTCAATGTAAAAATTCCCTCATCTAAATCGTTAATATATATTGAAAATAACTGGGGTCCCAGCACCGAGCCTTGCGGCACCCCACTAGTCACTGCCTGCCAATCTGAAAAGGACACGTTAATTCCTACTCTTTGCTTCTTGTCCGCCAGCCAGTTCTCTATCCATGTGCAGGAAAGAACTGCAGATGCTGGACGATTTTAAGTCGAAGGTAGACACAACATGCTGGAGTAACTCCGCGGGACAGGCAGCGTCTCTGGAGAGAAGGAACGGGTGACGTTTTGGGTCGAGACACTTCTTCAGGCAAATGTTAGAGGAGTGGGTGGATACCAATAACATGTGATGTGAAAGGCTAAAGAACGGTTAGTGAGTGAAATTTCTAAACAATTCCTGATTTAAACACTAAGGGGCAGAAAATGCTGGTGGGTGTTGTGTACAGGCCACCTAACAGTAGTAGTGAAGTTGGAGATGGTATCAAACAGGAAATTAGAAATGCGTGCGACAAAGGCAAAACAGTTATAATGGGTGACTTCAATCTACATATAGATTGGGCGAATCAAATTGGCAGGGGTGCTGAGGAAGAGGATTTCTTGGAATGTATGCGGTATTGTTATCTAAATCAACATGTAGAGGAACCAACGAGAGAGCAGGCTATTTTAGACTGGGTATTGAGTAATGAGGAAGGGTTAGTTAGCAATCTTGTTGTACGTGCCCCCTTGGGCAAGAGTGACCATAATATGGTTGAGTTCTTCATTAGGATGGAGAGTGACATTGTTAATTCAGAAACAATGGTTCTGAACTTAAAGAAAGGTAACTTTGAGGGTATGAGACGTGAATTGGCCAAGATTGACTGGCAATTAATTCTAAAAGGGTTGACGGTAGATATGCAATGGAAGACATTTAAAGGCTGCATGGATGAACTACAAAAATTGTTCATACCAGTTTGGCAAAAGAATAAATCAGGGAAGGTAGTACATCCATGGATAACAAGGGAAATCAGGGATAGTATCAAAGCGAAGGATGATGCGTACAAATTAGCCAGAAAAAGCAGCATACCGGAGGACTGGGAGAAATTCAAAGATCAGCAGAGGAGGACAAAGGGCTTAATTAGGAAAGGGAAAATAGATTATGAAAGAAAATTGGCAGGGAACATAAAAACTGACTGCCAAAGTTTTTATAGATATGTGAAAAGAAAGAGATTAGTTAAAACAAATGTAGGTCCCTTGCAGTCAGAAACAGGTGAGTTGATCATGGGGAACAAGGATATGGCGGACCAATTGAATAACTACTTTGGTTCCGTCTTCACTAAGGAAGACATAAATAATTTGCCGGAAATAGCAGGGGACCGCGGGTCAAATGAGTTGGAGGAATTGAGTGAAATCCAGGTTAGCCGGGAAGTGGTGTTGGGTAAATTGAATGGATTAAAGGCTGATAAATCCCCAGGGCCAGATAGGCTGCATCCCAGAGTACTTAAGGAAGTAGCTCCAGAAATAGTGGATGCATTAGTAATAATCTTTCAAAACTCTTTAGATTCTGGAGTAGTTCCTGAAGATTGGCGGGTAGCAAACGTAACCCCACTTTTTAAGAAGGGAGGGAGATAGAAAATGGGGAATTACAGACCAGTTAGTCTAACATCGGTAGTGGGGAAACTGCTAGAGTCAGTTCTTAAAGATGGGATAGCAGCACATTTGGAAAGTGGTGAAATCATTGGACAAAGTCAGCATGGATTTACGAAAGGTAAATCATGTCTGACGAATCTTATAGAATTTTTCGAGGATGTAACTGGTAGCGTGGATAGGGGAGAACCAGTGGATGTGGTGTATCTGGACTTCCAGAAGGCTTTCGACAAGGTCCCACATAAGAGATTAGTATACAAACTTAAAGCACAAGGCATTGGGGGTTCAGTATTGATGTGGATAGAGAACTGGCTGGCAAACAGGAAGCAAAGAGTAGGAGTAAACGGGTCCTTTTCACAATGGCAGGCAGTGACTAGTGGGGTACCGCAAGGCTCAGTGCTGGGACCCCAGCTATTTACAATATATATTAATGATCTGGATGAGGGAATTGAAGGGAATATCTCCAAGTTTGCGGATGACACTAAGCTGGGGGGCAGTGTTAGCTGTGAGGAGGATGCTAGGAGACTGCAAGGTGACTTGGATAGGCTGGGTGAGTGGGCAAATGTTTGGCAGATGCAGTATAATGTGGATAAATGTGAGGTTATCCATTTTGGTGGCAAAAACGGGAAAGCAGACTATTATCTAAATAGTGGCCGATTGGGAAAGGGGGAGATGCAGCGAGACCTGGGTGTCATGGTACACCAGTCATTGAAGGTAGGCATGCAGGTGCAGCCGGCAGTAAAGAAAGCGAAGGGTATGTTAGCTTTCATTGCAAAAGGATTTGAGTATAGGAGCAGGGAGGTTCTACTGCAGTTGTACAGGGTCTTGGTGAGACCACACCTGGAGTATTGCGTACAGTTTGGTCTCCAAATCTGAGGAAGGACATTATTGCCATAGAGGGAGTGCAGAGAAGGTTCACCAGACTGATTCCTGGGATGTCAGGACTGTCTTATGAAGAAAGACTGGATAGATTTGGTTTATACTCTCTAGAATTTAGGAGATTGAGAGGGGATCTTATAGAAACTTGCAAAATTCTTAAGGGGTTGGACAGGCTAGATGCAGGAAGATTGTTCCCGATGTTAGGGAAGTCCAGGACAAGGGGTCACAGCTTAAGGATAAGGGGGAAATCCTTTAAAACCGAGATGAGAAGAACATTTTTTCACACAGAGAGGGGTGAATCTCTGGAACTCTCTGCCACAGAGGGTAGTTGAGGCCAGTTCATTGGCTATATTTAAGAGGGAGTTAGATGTGGCCCTTGTGGCTAAGGGGATCAGGGGGTATGGAGAGAAGGCAGGTACGGGATACTGAGTTGGATGAACAGCCATGATCATATTGAATGGCGGTGCAGGCTCGAAGGGCCGAATGGCCTACTCCTGCACCTAATTTCTATGTTTCTATGAATATTACCTTGAGAAAAACTTGGTTTAGTTTGGGGGATACAGCATGGACCAGGCCCTTTGGCCCATCGAGTCCGCGCAAATCAGCCGTACACCAGTTCTATCCGACACGCAATGGGGAATATTTACCGAAGCCAATTAACCTACGAACCTCAACATCTTTGGAGCGTGGGAGGAAACCGGAGCACCCGGAGAAAACCCACGCAGGTCACGGGGAGAACGTACAAACTCCGTAAAGACAGCGCCCGTAGTCAGGTGCGAACCCGGTCTCTGGCGCTGTGAGGCAGCAACTCTACCGCTGCGCCACTGTTTTAGTTTAGAGACACAGCATGGAAACAGGCCCTTCGGCCCACCGAGTCCATACTAGCCATCAATCACCCCTTGCGGTCGAGCATGTGTCAAATGTCTGGGTGAATCGGCCCTGTGTAAATTGCCCCTAGTGTGTAGGGTGTGGGATAACATAGAACTAGTGTGAATGGGTGATCGCTGGTGGGGCGAAGGCCTGTTTCCATGCTGTATCTCTGAACTAAACAAAACATTTGGTGCGAGACACTAAAAGCTGGAGTAACAGGCAAGTGTACATGTAAATAGTTGCATGGGTACATTTAAATCCATTACAATATTTAGCCTCTGACTGCAATTCCATTTCAGTAACTATTTTGGAAAAAAGACAGCTGACCCATTTCTATTTTAACAACTTATCTCATCCCACCAGTCAATCAGCAGTGACGGCTTCAAAACCGCCCACAATATGTATAAAACCACGAGAGGAATAGATCGGGTAGATGCATAGAGTCTCTTGCCCAGAGTAGGGGAATCGGGGACCAGAGGACACGGGCTCAAGGTGAAGGGGAAAAAAATTAATAGGAATCTGAGGGGTAACCTTTTCACAAAGGGTGGTGGGTATATGGAACGAGCTGCCAGAGGAGGTAGTTGAGGCCAGTTCATTGGCTATATTTAAGAGGGAGTTAGATGTGGCCCTTGTGGCTAAGGGGATCAGGGGGTATGGAGAGAAGGCAGGTACAGAGGGATACTGAGTTGGATGATCAGCCATGATCACATTGAATGGCGGTGCAGGCTCGAAGGGCCGAATGGCCTACTCCTGCACCTAATTTCTATGTTTCTATGACTAGCACAATGTGTAAGAAACAGTCACAGGTACATGGATAGGACAGGTTTGGAGGGAAAACCTAGCATAGTAGGGGGATATGGGGAGAAGGCAGGAACGGGTTACTGATTGGGGATGATCAGCCATGATCACATTGAATGGCGGTGCTGGCTCGAAGGGCCGAATGGCCTACTCCTGCACCTATTGTCTATTGGGATATGGACCAAACACAGGCAAGTGGAACTAGTGTAGATGGGACATGTTGGCCGGTGAGGGCAAGCTGGGCTGAGGGGCCAGTTTCCACACTGTATCATTCTATGACTCCAGCTATGACTAATGTGTGATTACATTAAGCAAACACAAGTTAAAACTGACCATCAGTGGGTGGGTGGATAGATTTATTAATTGCTCTTCAAGTGAGTCATCATCTCATACAACCAACTGAAATTTGACAATGGCAAAAATAACCAGAGCTGAGACAGCAGAGAAGCAGGCCCTTCGGCCCACCGAGCTCATGCCATCCATCCATCACCCGTTGACACTAGTTCCATGTTATCCTACATTCACATCCGCTCCCTGCACCCGAGGGGACATTTTACAGAGGGCCGATTAACAAACAAACCCGTACGTCTTTGGGATGGGAGGGGAAACCAGGAGAAAACTCAAGCGGTCACTGGGAGAACCTGCAAACTCCACACAAACAGCAGCAGTGGTCGGGATCGAACCAGGGCGTCTGGTGCTGTACCACAGCGAAGCACTTAAGGTTGAGACATTCTTCAAGATGTATGAATTTATCTAGCTTTGCCTTCTTATCGATAGCAACGCCACTAAGTGGTTGCTAAAGATAGATCGGTATGTTGCAAACGCACAGTCATAAAGGCACAATAGAGGATTTACTTCCTGTGGCAGCTGAGGAAGCACAATCTGCCACAGGCAATGATGGTCCAAGTCTACACGGCCATCGTAGAGAGTCTGTCCTCACCTTCTCCATCATGGTCTGGTTTGGCTCAGCCACCAAGCACGACACCCGGAGGCTGCAGCGAATAATCCGATCAGCAGAGAAACCTTCCCTCCATTGATGAACTGTACACTGCAAGGGCCAGGAAGCGAGCGGGCAAGATCATCTCTGACCCCTCTCACCCTGGCCACTAACTCTTTGTATCACTTCCCTCTGGAAGGCCACTCCCGACTGTCAAAGCTGTCACAGCCAGACATAAAAACAGCTTTTTTTCCACAAATAGTAGCTCTACTCAACAACCAAAAATCTGTAGCCTCCCTTTAATCTGGTATTTTGTCAGTTCACATGTTTAATCGATAATGTTTTATTATTAATGTTTTATGTGTCATTCCTAACTGTCACCATATGTCATGTTGCCACTTGCGGGCGGAGCACCAAGGCAAATTCCTTGTATGTGAATACTTGGCCAATAAACTTATTCTTTCATTCATTCATTTCCCAACACCGGCAATATGTTACTTGACGCAAGTGGATTTTCTCCCTCCGTTATGTGAAATGTTAATCAGTCTTGGACCTTAGTTTCTTGAATCCATTCCTTCTCTTCAAAGATGCTGCCTGTATCATTGAGTTACTCCAGCATTTTGTGTCCATCTTGGACCTTACCTGTTCAATTTAGTAAGCAGTGACTTTTAGACTTCAGAGGTATAGTGCAGAAAAAGACCCTTTGCCTCACCATGTTACCACCAACCTGCGATCCCCTCACACTAACACTATCCTACACACACTAGGAGCAATTTACAATTTTTACCGTGGCCAATAAACTTACAAACCTGTTCCTCTTTGGAATGAGATAGGAAACGGGGAGAACATACAAACTCCGTACAGACAGCGCCTGTAGTTAGGATCGAACCGGGGTCTCTGGCGCTGTGAGGCAGCAACTCTACCGCTGCGCCACCATGCCGCCCGGTTTTAATAACTTAATTTTTTTATTTTAAAAACCTCAGGAACAATAGGAGGCAGACTGGGAAATGGACCCTGTTCATAAGTGATAGGAGCAGAATTAGGCTATTCGGTCCGTCAAGTCTACTCCATTATTCAATCACTGCTGATCTATCTCTCCCTCCTAACCCCATTCTCCTGCCTTCTCCCCATAACCCCCGACACCCGCACTAATCAAGAATCTGTCAATCTCCGCCTTAAAAATATCCACTGACTTGGCCTCCACAGCCGTTTGTGGCAATGAATTCCACAGATTCACCACCCTGTGACTCAAGTTGAACTCAATCCTTCGTGAAACACAAGACTGCCTTTGAGAGGGACATCAGAGGGCCATGTTTAGTTTATTGTCACGTGTACCGAGGTACAGTGAAAAGCTTTCTTGCGCGCTAACCAGTCAGCGGAAAGACAATACGTGATTACAATCGAGCCATTTACAGTGTACAGATACATGATAAGGGAATAACGTTTAATGCAAAGTGGCAACTCTGGCAGACGAGATCATGGGAAATCCCAAGAGATTGTTCTATATATTACAGGCACAAGGATAACAAGGGAGAGGATAGGGCTTCCCCAAGGATCAATGTATTCATCAATGCAGTGAACCTCAGGAGATGAGCCAGGTGTTAGATGAAAACTCTTCTCATCTGTATTTGCTGAGAAGTCATGGAAGCAAAAGGAATCGAGGGAAATGAGTGATGATGTTTAGATTAGTTTAGTTGAGTTTAGAGCTACAGCGCACACACACACATCCCTGGAGGAAAGTATATCCATACCCATGCAACACAGGGAGAGATTGAGAAGGTACACAAAAAAGCTGGATAAACTCAGCGGGTGCAGCAACATCTATGGAGCGAAGGAAATAGGCAACGTTTCGGGCCGAAACCCTTCTTCAGAGAGATTGAGAGTTGAGTATAAGAGCAAAGAGGTCCTTCTGCAGGTGTACAGGGCCCTAGTGAGACCACACCTTAAGAATTGTGTGCAGTTTTGGTCTCCAAATTTTAGGAAGGACAATCTTTCTATTGAGGGAGTGCAGCGTAGGTTTACAAGGTTAATTCCCGGGATGGCAGGACTGTCATAAGCTGAGAGAATGGAGAGGCTGGGCTTGTACACTCTGGAGTTTAGAAGGATGAGAGGGGACCTTATTGAAACTATATACGATTATTAAGGGTTTGGACACGCTAGAGGCAGGAATCATGTTCCCGATGTTGGGGGAGTCCAGAACCAGGGGCCCACAGTTTAAGAATAAGAGGTAAGCCATTTAGAACGGAGATGAGGAAACCTTTTCTCACAGAGAGTTGTGAGTCTGTGGAATTCTCTGCCTCATAGGGCAGTGGGGGCGGGTTCTCAGGATACTTTCAAGAGAGAGCTCGATAGGGCTCTTAAAGGTAGTGGAGTCAGGGGATATGGGGAGAAGGCAGGAACGGGGTACTGATTGTGGATGATCAGCCACGATCACATTGAATGGCGGTGCTGGCTTGAAGGGGCGAATGGCCTACTCCTGCACCTATTGTCTATTGAGAGTTTGGACAGAAAGTTGTCAACGCAGTTTTGACACGTTTCTGTGTAGGAAGGAACTGCAGATGTCGGTTTACACCGAAGAAAGACACAGAATGCTGGTGTAACTCCGCGGGACAGGCAGCATCTCTGGAGAGAAGGAATGGGAGACATTTAAGGGTCGTGATCCTTCTGATCTGTGTAGGAATGAACTGCAGATGCTGGTTTACACCAAAGATAGACTCGGCCGACATGATCACCCGGTACCATACGGTACCATACATCCATAACACAAGACAACTAAAATGATTTCAATCATCCAGTCTATGTGATCTATAGCGGTCGCTGGCTGAAAAAGGCTGCCATCATCATCAAAGACCCACACCATCCTGGCCACACACTCATCTCTTCGTTGCCATCGGGAAGAAGGTACAGGAGCCTGAAATCTGCAACATCCAGGTTCAGGAATAGCTACTTCCCCACAGCCATCAGACTATTAAACTCGACATCAAACAAACTCTGAACAAAAACAGCCTATAGCACTTTATCTGTTTATTTATTGTGTATATATATGGTCTATAGACACACTGAGCTTGTATCTCCTGTTCTGTATTATGTTTAGTTATTCTGTTGTGCTGCAGCAAGCCCAAATTTAATTGTTCTATCTGGGACACATGACAATAAAACTCTCTTGACTCCTGGCAGTTAAAATGAACACCATTTCAATCAATGCAGTACTTTCTGTAGCTTCAGTATATTTAACATTGAAGTACTGTGAGCAATTTTGGGCCCCATAGCCGAGGAATCAGAGGAGGTTTACAAAAGTGATCTCAGAAACGTTTGGGTTAACATATGATGAGCGTTTAACAGCACTGGGCCTGTACTCGCTGAAGTTTAGATGAAGGGAATCCACATTGAAACATGCCAAATAGTTAAAGGCTTGGATAGGGTGGATGTGGGGAGGATGTTTCCACTAGTGGGAGAGTCTAGGAGCAGAGGTCACAGCCTCAGAATTAAAGGACGTTCCTTTAGGAAGGAGATGAGGAGGAATTTCTTTAGTCAGAGGGTGGTGAATCTGTGGAAATCTTTACCACAGACGGCTGTGGAGGCCAAGTCAATGGATATTTTTAAGGCAGAAATAGATAGATTTTTGATCAGTACGGGTGTCAGAGGTTATGGGGAGAAGGCAGGAGAATGGGGTTAAGGGGAAAAGATTGATCAGCCATGATTGAATGGACTAGACTTATAGACAATTGCTGCAGGAGTAGGCCATTTGGCCCTTCGAGCCAGCACCGCCATTCAACATGATCATGGCTGATCATCCCCAATCATTACCCCGTTCCTGCCTTCTCCCCATATCCCCTGACTCAGCTATCTTGAAGAGCCCTATCTAGCTCTCTCTTGAAATGGGCTGAATGGGCAGATGGGCTGAATGGCCTAATTCTGCTCCTGTCACTTATGACCTGAAGTACAAGGGCTGAGCGTAATTTCAAAGTGTGGGAAACAAGTTGTGTCCGGGTTCACCCTGATGATCATCTGTTATTGCTCGACACGTGCCTTGCCCACTGTATAATTTTGTGGTCAGCTTCAATAAGACCAAATCCTAAACCACAAAACATGCCAAACTCGCATTATATTTAAACAAAGTAGGGGTAAAAGTTGAAGCATCATTGCAGCAAAGATTCCGTTTGATAGGTATCGCCTGATCCAGACATCTGCCGAAAACACCTTGTATTTTTTTTTAGAGATACAGTGCGGAAGCAGGCCCTTCGGCCCATCGCACATTAACACTATCCTACACACACTGGGGACAATTCACACTTATATCAAGCCAATTAACCTACAAACCCGTACATCTTTGGAGTGTGGGAAGAAACCGTAGATCTTGGAGAAACCTCACGCAGGTCACGGGGAGAACGTACAGACAGCACCCGTGGTCGAGATCGAACCCGGGTCTCCGGCGCTGCGGGCGCTGTAAGGCAGCAACTCTACCGCTGCGCCACCCACCGTGACCGCCGGGGTAGAAAAGAAGAGTCTGTCAAATTCTAAAGGCGATCTTCACAATCTATTAAAGACAGACACAAAATGCTGGAGTAACTCAGCGGGACAGGCAGCATCTTCTAGAGAGAAGGAATGGGTGACGTTTCGAGTCGAGGCCCTGCTTCAGACTGAGAGTGACGGGAGAGGGAAAGGAGAGATATAGATGGTGATATGGAGAGATATGGAACAAATGAATGAAAGATATAAAAAGTACAAATCAAAGCCCGCCAGATGATCAAGTAAAGGTGGTAAAGGCAGAACCTTTTGTTTCCCTCTCCCCTGAATCTCAGTCTGAAGAAGGATTACAAACTGAAAGGTCACCTATTCCTTGCTTCCAAAGCTGCTGCCTGGCCCGCTGAGTTACTTTTACATCAGTCACTTGTACGTCCTTGTACACCAGTCACTGAAAGTAAACATGCAGCTACAGGAGGCAGTGAAGAAAACTAATGGCATGTTGCCCTTCATAATGAGAGGATTTGAGTATAGGTCCTTCTGCAGTTATACAGGGCCCTAGTGAGACCATATCTGGAGTATTGTGTGTAGTTTTGGTCTCCTAGTTTGAGGAAGGACATTCTTGCCATAGAGGGAGTGCAGCGTAGGTTCACCAGGTTAATCCCTGGGATGGCGGGACTGCCACACGAGGAGAGATTGGAAAGACTGGGCTTGTATTCTCTGGAATTTAGAAGGATGAGAGGTTATCTTATAGAAACGTACAAAATTATAACAAGGACTGGGCAAGCAGGAAAAATGTTCCCAATGATGGGGGAGTCCAGAACCAGGGGCCACAGTCTAAGAATAAAGGGGAGGCCATTTAAAACTGAGATCAGAAGAAACATTTTCACCCAGTTGTGAATTTGTGGAATTCTCTGCCACAGAAGGCAGTGGAGGCCAATTCACTGGATGGATTTACAAGTGTTAGATATAACTAGTGGAATCAAGGGATATGAGGAGAAGGCAGGCACGGGTTACTGATTGTGAATGATCAGCCATGATCACATTGAATGGCGGTGCTGGCTCGAAGGGCCGAATGGCCTACTCCTGCACCTATTGTCTATGTTTCTATGAGCCTCCAGTTTTAGATTCCCCAAGAGAGAAAAATATTCTCCAGCATGCAGTCTGTTGGGATCTTCTCATTTTTTCTAGCTATCAGTAAGAGTACAGGCCAAAACCTGGTAATCTTCCACTCAAATAAATCTTCAAACCTATAATCAACCCAGAGTGAATCATCTCTGCACAACTTCCAAGGCAGTTCTCTCTTTTACACTTTAAAGATACATTGTAGAAACAGGCCCTTCAGCCCACCGAGTCCGCGCTCACCCCGTACACTAACACTATCCTACACACACTAGGGACAATTGCTGATTTTGTTACCAAAACCAATTATCTGCGTATCTTAAAGAAAAACTTGGTTACCTGTCAAAAGATTGACACAGTGCACAGTAGATACTGTTCATTTAAAGTATCTGCGGAATGTAACGAGGTTGGCGAAATATACAATCCGCAGCGCTGGCCAGAAGGGGCATTTGTCCGGCGCTATTTACGAGCCGCGCAGGGTTGGAGTCATCAGATCAAGCACTGCGCCTGCTGTGGGGGGAATGAGCATGCCTGCTGGTGCTAAGGGGCACTCGCTAGTCTCGCTAAATTGCCATACGGGTTCTGTCGTACAACTGTCGTGGCCCGCGTTTGGGCCGGAGCGCAGGGGATAAAAGCTCGCCGCACAGTTGTTGATAAGTGAGATACTAAGACCAGATGGCACTGCCGGCAGTCCGTTCGTTTTTTCATCTTTTTGTTATTTTTAGCGTTTGTTAAAAGTTTGTTTTAATGTACTTTAATGTTTTATGTGGGGGGGATAATTTATTTCAAGTTCCTACCTTCCCGGAGATCAATGTGATCAATTTTTCGGATCGCATTCTCCGGGCTCTGCGGCCTACCATCGCTGGAGCAGGAGGCCGCCTCGGACTGTCGTGAGCCCCACCGCGGGGCCCGGACTTAAGATCGGAGCGGATCCCTTGCCTGGGATCGCTCCCACCGCAGCCTGCGGACTTACCATCAAGGGCTCGCAGTCCCGGGTGAGGCCGAGTCGGGAGCTCCAACGCCGAAGGTTCGACCAGCCCCGACGTGAGGTTTGATCGCCCGGTGCGGGGGAGCTGACATCCCCCCGATGCAGGAGCTGATCGCCTCGACACGGAGGGCCAAAACCCCGCCGGCTACGGGAGTCAAGACCGTCCCGTCAACGGAGGCTCGAGGCCCCCGACCGAGGAAGAACAAACGGAAGGACTTCAACTTTATTTCGCCTTCCACCTTCCATCACAGTGAGGAATGTGGAGGAGTCACTGTGGTGGATGTTTATGTTAAAATGTGTTTTTGAAGTGTTGCTTTTAATTGTATGACTGACCCGGCCAATGAAATTCCTCGTATGTTGCAAAACATATTTGGTGAATAAAGTGTGATTCTGATTCTGATGTGTATTCTATGGTGTTTTTATATGCAATGTATTTTTATGTAACGTTGTCCCTTGTCTGGACCTTGAGTTCGAAATAACAATGATTATTATTATTAACCTACAAACCTGTACGTCTTTAGAATGTGGGAAGAAAGCGGAGCTCCTGGAGAAAACCCGCGCAGGTCACATGGAGAGCGTGCAAACTCCCTACAGAGAGACGCCCGTAGTGAGGATCAAACCTGATCTGGTGCGGCAAGTCAGCAACTCTACCGCTGCACCACCGTGCCCACCCCCAAATTCCACACTGTGCTCCAAGTGTTAAAGTCCAATTTCTTATAAAAAAAAGACAGAGTGACAATAGACAATAGGTGCAGGAGGAGGCCATTCGGCCCTTCGAGCCAGCACCGCCATTCAATGTGATCATGGCTGATCATCCACAATCAGTACCCCGTTCTTGCCTTCTCCCCATGTCCCCTGACTCCGCAATTTTTAAGAGTTCTATCTAGCTCTCTCTTGAAAGCATCCAGAGAACCTGCCTCCACCGCCCTCCGAGGCAGAGAATTCCACAGTGTGTTGGAGTAACTCAGCAAGTCAGGCAGCATCTCTGTAGATCATGGATAGGTAACATTTCTGGTCGGGACCCTCCTGGAAGATGCTGCCTGACCCGGTGGGTTACTCCAGCACTTGGTGTCTTTTTTTGGTAAGCCAGCCTCTGCAGTTCCTTGTTTCTGCGGAGTCCCGAGTGGGGAAGTATTCCCACCAACCAAACTCAGCCAAGACCGAGCTTCCCACTTTGCAGACAGGTGGAACAGCAGAAGTTGGCTGGTTTTCCACCAAGAATATTATTTCCCATCAAAAAGGTTCCTCTCCTTGGTTGAACCTCAACCAATCTCGTGACCTTCAAAGTGATCCCAGGAACGAGAGGGTTAGCATATGATGAGCGGTTGACAGCACTGGGCCTGTACTCGCTGGAGTTTAGAAGGTTGAGGGGGAGACCACATTGAATCTTACAGAATAATGAAAGGCACAGATAGAGTGGATGTGGAGAGGATGTTTCCACTGGTGGGAGAGTCTAGGACCAGAGGTCACAGCCTCAGAATTAAAGGGCGCTCTTTTAGAAAGGAGGTGAGGAGGAACTTCTTTAGTCAGAGGGTAGTTAATCTGTGGAACTCATTGCCACAGAGGGTTGTGGAGCCCAAGTCAGTGGATATATTTTTTTAAGGCAGAGAGAGATAGATTCTAGATTAGAACGGGTCAAGAATTATGGGGAGAAGGCAGGAAAATGGGATTAGGAGGCAGAGATCATCTACGGTTAAATGGCGGGGTGGACTCGATGGGCCGAATGGCCTAATTCTACCCCTATAACTTGTGAACTTGCAGTGCTGAATAGAAGATTAATCTCGTTTAAGTTCGTTCCCACCACCAGAATCATCAACTACTTCAATTCAGTTCCAAACGAGACAGAAATCGCTGAGGTTAAAGGAAATACATTAACCTCTGATTTCATTACGGGGAAACTGATTGGGGATGATCAGCCATGATCACATTGAATGGCGGTGCTGGCTCAAATGGCCGAATGGCCTACTCCTGCACCTATTGTCTATATTGTGTTCAAGTATAAGCCACCACACCTTTAGCTAAGCTATTTCCAAACAGCTGTGTTACTAGCCTATATCCGAGAAAAAATATTTACACGGATGTTGCCAGGACTTGAAGGCCTGAGTTATAGAAAGAGCAATGGGCAGGCTAGGATTTTATTCTCTGGAGCTCAGAAGGCTGAGGGGTGATCTTATAGAGGTGTATACGGCCTGGTTATAATCAGTGGCAACCATTGCCACATACGGCTGTGGAGGTCAAGTCAATGGATATTGACAGATTCTTGATTAGTATGGGAGTCAGGAGTTACGGGGAGAAGGCAGGAGAATGGGTTTGAGGGAAAGATAGTTCAGCCATGATTGAATGGTAGAGTAGACTTATAGACAATACAATAGACAATAGGCGCAGGAGTAGGCCATTTGGCCCTTCGAGCCAGCACCGCCATTCAATGCGATCATGGCTGATCATCCCCAATCAGTACCCCGTTCCTGCCTTCTCCTCATATCCCCTGACTCCACTATTTTTAAGAGCCCTATTTAGCTCTCTGTTGAAAGCATCCAGAGAACCAGCCTCCACCGCCCTCTGAGGCAGAGAATTCCACAGACACCACTCTCTGTGAGAAAAAGTGTTTCCTCGTCTCTGTTCTGAATGGCTTACCCCTTATTCTGATGGGCCGAATGGCCCAATTCTGCTCCTATCACTTATGAACTAAGATCTGCCTACACTGGCTAAATGACTCGATTCCCCTCACGACCTTATAAGATCCATGTCCTCCAGAGTTGCTGCCCGACCCGCTGAGATATTCCAGCACTCTGTGCCTTTTGCTACTGGCTATATGAAGGGTTGATGGCAGGCGAGTGAAAAAGAACCGAGAAACTTCAATCCTGCAAGACCCCAGGGCATTGTCAGTCTGAAGAAGGGCCTCGACCCGAAACGTCACCTATTCCTTTCCTCCAGAGATGCTGCCTAACCCGCTGAGTAACTCCAGCACTCTGTGTGATCATCCACACATTCATCTCCTCCCGCCTAGATTACTGCAACTCCCTCTACACTGGCATCAGCCAATCTTCCCTGTCCCGCCTGCAACTGGTCCAAAACGCCGCAGCGAGACTCCTGACGGGCACCCGAAAAAGGGACCACATCACCCCGATCCTGGCCTCTCTCCACTGGCTCCCACTGCGGTTCTGAATAAATTTCAAGATCCTCCTCCATGTCTACAATGCCCTCAATGGGCTTGCCCCCAACTACATCAAAAGTCTTCTCACCCACCACTCCACCTCCAGGCCCCTTATATCGGCCGACTTGGGGCTGCTGAACATCCCGCGGTCTAGGCATAAGCTCAGGGGGCGACTGCGCTTTTGTGGTAGCAGTTCCTAAACTGTGGAACAGCATCCAATACAATACAATACCATTTATTTGTCATTTGAACCTCACATGAAGTTCAAACGAAATTTGGTTTCTGCAGTCATACAAGGAAAGAACCAAGACACACACACCAACACAATCCACACAAACATCCATCGCAGTGAATCTCCATCTCACTGTGATGGGAGGCAAATCCTTGTCTCTCCCCTGCTCTCCATTCCTCTCCTGGATGTACCATCCCTCTTCTCATCAGAACTGCCCCATGCATCGACTCAAAGTCGAGACTTAAAACTCATCCTTATGCCCCTGTCCCACTTGGGAAACCTGAACGGAAACCTCAGGAGACTTTGCGCCCCACCCAAGGTTTCCATGCAGTTCCTGGAGGTTCCTGGAGGTTTTTGTCAGTCTTCCCACCTGCTTCCACTACCTGCAACCTCTGGCAACCACCTGCAACCTCCGGGAACCGCACGGAAACCTTGGGTGGGGCGCAAAGTCTCCAGGGGTTTCCGTTCAGGTTTCCTAAGTGGGACAGGGGCATTACTCTCAAGCCTTTCTTGACGTCCTCTGAGCGAGGGCTATATGTATATAGTTTGTTTGTTATACTATTCTTATACAAATGTAACGCACTTTGGCCAACGAGAGTTGTTTTTTAAATGTGCTATAGAAATAAATGTGGCTTAACTTGACTTGACTATGTACCATTGCCTGATATCAGACCTCAACCAGCCAATTCTGTCACCACTCATCTTATTAACAAAAATGTTGACAATCCTTCAGGCCATCGACCATTTCCTGTATAAATCTGATTCTTTATACTTTTTCAGTTATAAACTCAGCACTGACAATTTGTTCAGACTCGGAAACAATGATGTGAATCACTACTTCCTCCGCAAGGCCGTGTCAGGTTGACGGGGCATTTCCTTAAAGGAACCACAACCTCAGCGCTCAAAGAGCTATATAGGTTTTTTTCCGGCTGCGGAAACACCTTTCTCACTTCCCCCCCAGTTTGTTCAGGGACCGGCGGTCTGACGAGGTGGGCAGTCACAGCTGGAGGATGGGCATTCCCCCCCACCCCGGGTGTAGGGTGGGAGGGGGGGTGAGTCACGCTTGTAAGGAAATAGGGCAGCAATACTTGTGTAGATACAATGAACTGCAGATGCTACTTTACAAAAATAGACACAAAGTGCTGGAGTAACTCAGTCTGAAGAAGGGTCTCGACCAGAAACATCACCTATCCATGTTCTCCACAGATGCTGCCTGATCCGCTGAGTTACTCCAGCACTTTGAGTCTTTGTGCCTTATTCCACCCTCACCCATCCAGGCCACATTCCTTCCCTGGGTCACTTGAATGACTGGAGTGGGGCGGGCCTGGAGAGGAATAACCCCCACGGAGGAGAGGGGGGCGAGAGAAACTCGATCTTTGTGCCCCCCCCCCCCATCTTCCAACAGCCGTGCAGTTTTTGCCTATTCATTACTACGCAGCCAGTTCCCTTTCTTCTAGTGTCACAGAGCGATACAGCGTGGAAACAGGCCCTTCGGCCCAACTTGCCCACACCGGCCAACAATGTCCCATCCCATGTTCCACCTGCCCCGATTTGGTCCATATCCCTCCAAACCCGTCCTATCCATGTACCTGTCCAACTGTTTCTTAAACATTGCGATAGTCCCAGCCTCAACTACCTCCTCGGGCAGCTCGTTCCATACACCCACCACCCTTAGTGTGAAGAAGTTATCTCTCAGATTCTTATTAAATCTTTTCCCCTTCACCTTAAACCTATGTCCTCTGGTCCTCGATTCCCCTACTCTGGGCTGTGCATCATCTGCCCGATCTATTGTTTAAGAAGGAACTGCAGATGCTGGAAAAATCGAAGGTGGACAAAAATGCTGGAGAAACTCAGTGGGTGAGGCAGCATCTATGGAGGGAAAGAATAGGTGACGTTTCAGGGTCGAGACCCTTCTCTCCAGAGATGCTGCCAGTCCCGCTGAGTTTGTGCTACATCCCCCAACTTCTATAGAGGGAGAGCTGGCAGTGAAAGTGGAGGCAGTGAGATGGTTAAAGGGGCTGCATTGGGAGTGGGGATTCACCGGCTGGTGACTGCAGCCGGCAGCAGCTGCAACAACAGCGGGGAGAGGTGATATCCCGACTGAAAGGGGCATTACTTGTTAAAGCCTTAACTCCCGATCCGGGCTCCTTCTACCTCTCCTACCCCCCTCCGTCTCTCTCTCTCTCCTCCTTGCCCCTACCACCCTCCTCCTCCTCTCTCTCCCCATCTTCATCTCCTTCCCCCACTCCCTCTCTCATCTGTGCCTCCACCCATCCTCTCTCTATCCTCCTCCTCGCCTCTCCCACCCTCCTCTCCTCTCCACTCCTCCATCCTCCCCTCTCCTCTCCCTCATTTCCTTTCCCTCCTATCTCCTTCCTTCCCCTCATCTATCTCTCTCCTCTCATCTCTTTCTCCTTCCAATCCCTAATCTTCCCTCCTCTCTCTCTCTCTCTCTCCCCTTTTCCCCCCCACTCCACTCTCCCTCATCTACCCCCCATCTCCTTCCCCTTCCTCCCCTCATCTCTCTCTCCTCCTTCTTCTCTCTCCTCCACCCCTCTCTCCCATCCCCCTCATCCCCTCTGCACCTCGCCCCCATCCTCCCCTTCTAACCCCCCCCCCCCCCCTTCCACTCCCTCCCCTCTCCCTTCTCCCTATCTCTTTCTGTCTGTCTCTCTCTCTCTCCCCCCCCCCCCCCCCCCCCCCCCCCCCCTTCCCCGTTCTGTCTGCAACCCAGTGTTAATATCCGGACCCCTTGTCAAACCCCCAGCTCCCTCCCTGGGCTCGTTCTCCCTCCCTCCCTCCCCTACTCTCTCTCTCTCTCTCCCTCCCCCTCTCTCCTTTTCTGCTCTCTCTTCCCCCCCCCCCCTCTCTCCCCTTCTCTCTCTCCTCTTCTCTCTCTCTCCCCCTCTCCCTCTCTCTTCCTCCCTCTCTCCCTCTCCCTCTCCCTCTCCTCCCCTCCACCTCTCCCTTCCACCCTCTCCCTCCCCCTCCCCCTCCCCCTTCTCTCCCCCCTCCACACAGCGCTGCCACTGAAGAGCGCTTCCACTCTCAGCCCCACACTGTACAACGGGAAGGCGAGGGGCAGTACAACTTGGCATTCTTATACATATATTTTGTTCTTAAATTCCACGTTTTAAATAAAATCCAGCAAACTCACTGACCTCCCGTCTCCTCGCCGGCAGAAGAAGACATTTCAATGAGGGTCTCATCCCGTTTGTTGTTGTACGATATCATTTTAATACAGCTCCCACTGCAGCAGCAGCAGCAGCAGCCTGCTCTGCTCTGCTCCGCTCCTCTCCTCTCTCCTCTCTCCTCCCCTCTGCTCTCTCCTCGACGTGTGGCTTAAAGGCAAAGTCCTGCCTTCTCTTACGTTTTCAGTCGGCAGAATCACACTGCCACATATCCTCGGCCTGTGGTGGTTTTATTTTAATTCTTGTAGAGCTGTCGTGACCAACTCACCTCCAGAGCATCTTACAACCACAGCGGTATGGAATATTATTGTGTGTAGGAAGGAACTGCAGATGCAATGGTTTAAACCAAAAATATAAAAAAAACTACAAAGTGCTGGAGTAACTCAGCGGGACAGGCAGCATCTTCTGGAGAGAAGGAATGGGTGACGTTTCAGGTCCAGATCCGAAACCTCACCTATTCTTTTTTCCCCCCAGAGATGCTGCCTGAGTTCCTCCAGCTTTTTGTGTCTATCTTCTCAACGTTGACTTCTCCAACTTCAATTAACCCTTGCATCCCCTCTATCTCCGCCCCCTCCCCCACCCACCCAAGTCGTTGTACAAGTTTGACTGTGGTCCTGGTGAGTTTCGCTGTCTGTAACTCATTTTCACCTAGCACACAGCAAACAGCAGCCAGTTTCCTTTGTCATTGTTTACTGTTTTGCATATCTTTCATTCAAGACAAGGGACATTTATTGTCACATGCACCAATTGGTACAGTGACATTTGTGGTCACCATACAGCCACACGAATAAAATAAAGAACACAGAACACGATAGTCTATAACATAAACATCCCCACACAGCGGTATCAAAGTTTCCCACTGTGAGGGAAGGCAGTCCTCCTCATCGCTGATGTTCGCCCGTGGTCGGGGCCTCCCGAGCCCGTAGTCAATAGACAATAGACAATAGGTGCAGGAGTAGGCCATTCGGCCCTTCGAGCCGGCACTGCCATTCAATGTGATCATGGCTGATCATCCCCAATCAGTACCCCGTTCCTGCCTTCTCCCCATATCCCCTTCACTCCGCTATCTTTAAGAGCCCTATCTAGCTCTCTCTTGAAAGTATCCAGACAACCTGCCTCCACCACCCTCTGAGGCAGAGAATTCCACAGACTCACAACTCTGTGAGAAAAAGTGTTTCCTCGTCTACGTTCTAAATGGTTTACTCCTTATTCTTAAACTGTGGCCCCTGTTGCTTGATCCACACATTTATTTTATGTGGGGGTGAGGGAGGGGGGAGGGGGAAACTTTTTTTCAATCTCTTACCTTGCCGGAGATGCGTTTGTTTTCCGGATCGTATCTCCGGTCGCTCTGCGGCCTAACATCGTGGAGCTGGCGGCCGTGCTCGGGACTGACTTTGAGCCCCACCGCGGGGCCGTGGACTTACCGTCGGAGCCTGCAACCCCGTGCCCAGGATCGACGCTCCAACCGTGACCTGCGAATTTTAACATCGAGGAGCTCGCAGTCTCGGGTGGAGACTGATGTCGGGAAGCTCCAAACGACGCAGGAGGTTCGACCAGACCCGACCCGGGGTCCGATCGCCCAGCGCTGGGGGGGAGCTGAGATCCTCCCCCAATGCGGGAACTAGATCACCCCGATGCTGAGGGCTCGGCTGCTGGCCACGGGAGCCAAGATCGCCCCGTCAACGGAAGGTTTGAGGCCCTCCCGACTGCGGGACAACAATGAAGGGAAGAGATTTAAAGTTTTTTTCGCCTTCCATCACAGTGGGGAATGTGGAGGAGTCACGGTGGTGGATGTTTATATTAAAATGTATTTTGTGTGTCCTGTTGCTTTTTAATGGTATGACTGTACGGCAAATGAAATTCCTCGTATGTTGCAAAACATACTTGGGTAATAAAGGACCATTATGAATATCTGTGACTCCACTTTCAGGGAACTGTGCACCTGATCTCCGAGAGATACAACAATCCCTGGGGGCCCGATTATTCAATGTGAAGGTTGTGCCACGGTTTGACTTCCACCAATGCAACACCTCACACTTATCTACATGGGGCTCCATTAACCATTCTCCAGCCCGCTTGCTCAGCTTAACAATATCCTGCTGCAATATTTGAGGACCATCTTCATTGTCAGCAGTGTGACGAGTCTGCCAACTTCCTGTTTACCTCTTGCATACACTCATCGAAACCACAAACAGCAAGCAACTGAACCCACAGAGGCACACCACTAGTCACAGGCAAAGATCCTACAGCGAGCAAGGACGAAAAAGACGTAGTACGGTCATGGGCGGATTCACGGGTAATTTTCGGCCCCATTTAAGTAACCGGCTTCCGTCTCCGCACCAAAGATCCCGTAGGATACTAGTGCGGAGACGGAAGCCGGTTACGGAAACATCCTCATAAAAATAAAAGTGGTTTGGTAAAAATCTTCTCCTCATTTGCAGAATTTAAATTTATTAACACAAACTGTTCCCCCGCAACGTTGATTACACTGCGAGTTGGGTCGGGTCGGGTCGGATCAGGTTACTGAAATGGATGAAAAAAAGGCCCACGTTCCGCTCCGTTGCGTACTACACGTCAGCCCCATTGCATTTAGAAGGTCTATCTTGCTCCGCTATAGGACCTTTTGTCACAGGCACCCATTCCAGATGACAACCTTCCACCCAATGCTTCCATCCAAGAAGCCAGTTCTCTATTCAGGCAGACAAAAAATGCTGGAGAAACTCAGTGGGTGCAGCAGCATCTATGGAGCAAAAGGAAGTAGGCAACGTTTCGGGCCTATTTCGGAAATTTCGCAACATTTCGGAAAAGTTGCCTATTTCCTTCAGGGTTTTGGCCCGAAACGTTGCCTATTTCCTTTGTTCCATAGATGCTGCTGCACCCGCTGAGTTTCTCCAGCATTTTTGTCTACCTTCGGTTTTCCAGCATCTGCAGTTCCTTCTTAAACTCCCTATTCGGGCAGCCATGTCTCCCTGGATAGCTAGTTTAATCAAGGGAGCTCTTCATAGAACCCCCTTCATGATCTTCCTCAAGTCAAAATTGTTTTATTGTCAAAAAGATAGACACAAAATGCTGGAGTAACTCAGCGGGCCAGACAGCAAAAGGAATAGTGAAGAAGATAGATAGAGATATGCCATTTATTGTCACTATACATGTACAGTGAAAATGAAAGCTGCTCGTACTCAGTGCATACATACAATTTAGCACAAAAAACAAGAAAAAAAAAACCAAAAACAGAAGGGAGAGGGGGGGGGGGGGGGGGGGGGGGGGGGGGGGGGATAGGTGCACAATTCTGCGGCGCTATATACATATATACATATATACAGATGGAAGTCCGGGTGTTGGGCAGTGAAGTCAGTGCATGTGTGAATTTGAATTAATAGTAGTTATAATTCTCGGAAAGCAACTATTTCTGAGTCTATTTGTCCTGGATTTGATGCACCTATAGCGCCTTCCAGAGGGCAGCAGGTCGAACAGTCCAAACGCAGGATGGGAGCTGTCTTTGATGATCTTCTTTGCCCTGCTAAGGCAGCGGGAGGTGTAGATGTAGGGTTTCGGCCTGAAACGTTGCCTATTTCCTTCGCTCCATAGATGCTGCTGCACCCGCTGAGTTTCTCCAGCACCTTTCGATTTTGCAGCATCTGCAGTTCCTTCTCAGACACAAGGAAACGGAGACCTTTCCTCTGAAGCTTTTTATGTGAATCTGGTTTAAACCAACATCAGTTTCATCCTCAAATCTGGGACCCAATTTGCAATTTCTAATGGCTATTAACTGTAGCATCCACAGATGAAGTTGTTAAATCTTGTTTGCAAAGTAAACAGGAAGGAGTCAGGGGAAAGGGATACATTGTTGAGACTAAACGTCCACTGGCTGATCGTTTCGCTGAGCACCTTGTCTTATGTCCCAAAATGTCACACTGAAATTCTGACGATGCAGCACATGGAATCATCACATACATTCTCACAGTCAGAGAGCAGGCTTTCAAGAGTGAGAATTACTTTTCACAACCAGTGCAAGAGCTGGCTGCTCTTGATAAGGAGGCACAGTCGTCTTTCTTACAGTTTGGCTTTCTTCCCAACCAATTGTTCAAGCGCTTTTGATTGCAACATGCACCTTAATTTAGTTCAACAAAGAAACTGACAAGTTACTAAAGAAGGTACACAAAATTGCTGGAGAAACTCAGCGGGTGCAGCAGCATCAATGGAGCGAAGGAAATAGGCAACATTTCGGGCCAAAACCCTGAAGGAAATAGGCAACGTTTCGGGCCGAAACCCTGAAGGAAATAGGCAACGTTTCGGGTTTCGGCCCGAAACGTTACCTATTTCCTCCGCTCCATAGATGCTGCTGCACCCGCTGAGTTTCTCCAGCATTTTTGTCTTCGATTTTCCAGCATCTGCAGTTCCTTCTTAAACACCTCCCAATGTGATCATGGCTGATCATCACCAATCAGTACCCCGTTCCTGCCTTCTCCCCATATCCCCTGACTCCGCTATCTTTAAGAGCCCTATCTAGCTCTCTCTTGAAAGCATCCAGAGAACCTGCCTATTTCCTTCGCTCCATAGATGCTGCTGCACCCGCTGAGTTTCTCCAGCAATTTTGTGTACCTTCGATCTTCCAGCATCTGCAGTTCCTTCTTGAACAAGTTACTGAAGAACCTTGATTCATCTTTCACAATCATTTTTTTTTTTTTTAATTATTTCTTTTTTCTTCTTTTTCTTTTTTTTCTTTTTCATTTTATTTTTTATTTTATATTTTTATATAAATCTGTGTTTTATTTTATGTTATGCATTTTATGTTATTAACTGTCTATATCCTTACTATTTTAAATTGTATTTTTGACCTGAGTTTTTTGTGAAAAGCACTTTGGGTTGCATTCAATTGTATAAAAAATGTCGTAAATAGTTATTAATATTATTATTATTATTATTATTATTATTATTATCATTATTATTATTATTATTATTATTATTATTATTATTATTATTATTATTATTATATCACCCTTCCATATCTTTAACATCTTTATCTCCATTATTGACTCATTTTTTTACATCAAAAAACCGACATGTCCTTCAAAAGTTCATAGGTTCATGTTCATAAGTGATAGGAGCATAATTAGGCCATTCGGCCCATCTAGTCTCCACCGACATTCAATCCTGGCTGATCTATCTCTCCCTCCAAACCTCATTTTCCTGCCTTCGCCCCATAACCCCTGACACGTACTAATCAAGAATCTATCTATCTCTGCCTTAAAAATATCCATTGACTTGGCCTCCACAGCCTTCTATGGCAAAGAATTCCACAGATTCACCACCCTCTGACTGAAGAAGGGCCTCGGCCCGAAACGTCACCCATTCCTTCTGTCCCGAAATGCTGCCCGTCCCGCTGAGTTACTCCAGCACTTTGTTTCTTTTCATGTAAACCGGCACCTGCAGTTCCTTGCATGTTTAATTCAACGCGTCGTGTTCGGCACAGATATTAAGGGCTGAAGGGCCTGTTCCAGCACTTTAACAAAAGGAACTGCAGATGCTGGTTTGCAAAAAAAAAGACACAGTCTTCTTCTTCTTTTCGGGTCCATCTTCCATGTTACAAATGTTGACCTAGCTGTCATCGTCCGTCCAAGCTTCCGGCGACAATCAGTGGGAGCCGTCACTTGTTGCAATAGATGATGGTGGTAGCAGAATTAGCTCGGGATACTTCCAGATTCCAGCCCCGCCACATGGATGCTTTTGCTACCGGGCCAAAAGACACAGTATACTTGAGTAACTCAGCGGGTCAGACAGAAAGGTCAGCCAGGAATATTAAGAAGGGACCTGACCAGAAACGTCACCTATCCATGTTCTCCACAGATGCTGCCTGACCCGCTGAGTTACTCCAGCACTGTGTCTTTTTTTTGCCTGTACCTGTTGTATTCAACATTGGGGGTGAGATTAGCCATTGATAATAGGAAGTCGGGCCATTTTACATTCTAGGTCAGATGAACATTGGGGGAACGAGCAGAACCAGTTTCTTGCTTTGGATATAAAAGTCTCATTCCCTTTAATCTTAATTTCAAAGCAACCAGCAAGATCACGTCTCCCTCTGCTGGTAGCTCAGACGATGTTGGCACACTGTGCAGATACTGGTTGACACCAAAGATGGACTCAAAACGCTGGAGTAACTCAGCGGGACAGGGAGCATCTCTGGAGAGAAGGAATGGGTGACGTTTCGGGTCGAGACCCTTGAGGGAGTGCAGCGTAGGTTCACCAGGTTAATTCCCGGGATGGCGGGACTGACATATGATGAAAGTCAAGTCAAGAGTTTATTGCTCAGAGGGGATAGAGCCTTTTCTGTTGCTGTCCCGGCACTCTGGAACACCTTGCCGCTGCAGATCAGACAGGCCCCTTCACTGTCCATCTTTAAATCCTCCCTAAAAACTCACTTTTATTCACTGGCTTTCGACACTGGCTGAGACATTGTTCCTGTTTTAGTGCTTTTAATGTCTTTTAATTTTTACTGTTTTTATAGTCCTGTCGTCTTAATGGTTTTAGTAGTTTGTAATAACTTTTTGTTGACTTCCCATGTACAGCACTTTGTGGTAACTGATGTTGTCTAAAAGCGCTTTATAAATAAAGTTATTATTATTATTATTATTATTATTATTATTATTATGTGTCACAGATGCTTTGTCTGTGTTTTTTATTTATTGCTTATCTTTATTATTTTACCGTGGATGTTTCGTTAGCTTTAGAAATGTTTGAATGCTGCACTGACTGGCTGACATTTTAAATTTCGTTGTACATGGCCCATGTTACAATGACAATAAAGAAACTATTCTATTCTATTCTAGATAGGACAATGAAATTCTTGCATTGCTGCAGCACAATAGAATATTGTAAGTACAAAACAGTTCAGTTCAATATACACATAAATAAGCAGATAAAGTGCAAGAGGCTGTTACAGTTCAGAGTCTATTTGCTGGTGAGTTTAATAGCCTGATGGCTGTGGGGAAGTAGCTGTTCCTGAACATGGATGTAACAGATTTCAGGCTCCTGCACCTTCTGCCTGATGTTAGCGGAGAGATGAGTGAGTGGCCAGGATGGTGTGGGTCCTTGACGATGTTGGCAGCCTTTTTGAGGCAGCGACTGCGATAGATCCCCTCGATGGTGGGGAGGTCAGAGTCGATGATGGACTGGGCAGTGGTCACAACTTTCTGCAAAGAATGGGTCGACTGGGCTTGTATTCACTGGAATTTACTGTAAAAGGATGAGAGGGGATTTAATAGAAATATATAAAATTCTTAGAGGATTGAACAAGGTAGATGCAGGAAACATGTTCCCAATGTTGGGGGAGTCCAGAACCAGGGGTCACAGTGTAAGTGTAAGGGGTCGGCCATTTAGGGCAGAGATGAGGAAAAGTTTTTCACCCAGAGAGTTGTGAATCTGTGGATTTCTCTGCCACAGAAGGCAGTGGAGGCCGATTTACTGGATGTTTTCAAGAGAGAGTTAGATTTAGCTCTTAGGGCTAATGGAATGAAGGGATATGTGGAAAAAGCAGGAACAGGGTATCTATTTTAGATGATCATCCATGATCAAACAGAAATTGCATCTTGCAATAACTCAATACATTCTATAAGTACCCACCAGGAATTGAATAAACACACAAACTCAGCTTGTTCCGTGAGTACCAATATTTGCTTGATGCTGTTGCCGATCGCAAGACTCTAGCTCCTATATTTATAGTTAAAGCAACTTCTCCAAACAATTCCCTAGTTTCTATGTTTTTGAAGGAACTGCAGATGCTGGAAAAATCGAAGGTAGACAAAAATGCTGGAGAAACTCAGCGGGTGAGGCAGCATCTATGGAGAGAAGGAATAGGTGACATTTCGGGTCGAGACCCTTCTTCAGACTGATGTCGGGAGGGGAGTGGGGGGGGGGAAAGAAAGGAAAAGGCGGAGACAGTAGGTACAGTCATTTGATTAGTATGGGTGTCAGGGGTTATGGGGAGAAGGCAGGAGAATGGGGTTAGGAGGGAGAGATAGATCAGCCACGTTCGAATGGCGGAGTAGACTTGATGGGCCGAATGGCCTAATTCTACTCCTATCATTTATGATCTTATGAAGTCGGAAGGTCAAGGAACAAGTGGTCACAGTAACATTAGGTGGCATGGTAGCTGCCTTTCAGCGCTTACAGCACCAGAGACCAGAGTTTTGATCGAAGTCGACTTGGTGGGCCGAATGGCCTAATTCTTCTCCTATCCCTTTTGACCCTATAACGGTTTTGGAGGTGAGGTTTCCATGTGGAAGTAAGCAATGGCAATGTCTGTGGGAGACCATTGGTGAGTATAGAGTCATACAGCCTGCAGACAGGCCCTTCGGCCCAACTCATCCATGCTGACCAAGATGCACCATCCAACCCAGTCCCATTTGCCCACGTTTGGCCCATATACCTCTAAACCTTTCCTGTCCTTGTATCAGTCCAAATAACTTCTAAATACTGTTACAAAACCTCCCTCTGGCAGCTTGTTCCATATACCTACCGCCCTTTGAGAGCAAAAAGTAACCTCTTGGTTTCATATCAAATCTAGAAATTCTGACCACAAATCTAACTCCCCTGGTTTTTGATTCCCCTACTCTGGGTAAAAGTGTTAATTCGCCCCATCTATTCCCTTCACGATCTTATACACCGCTTACAGACCCTGTTTCCGGACACCCCCAACATCGGGAACATGTTTCCTGCCTCTAGCGTGTCCAAACCCTTAATAATCTTATATGTTTCAATAAGACGTCCTCTCATCCTTCTAAACTCAGCCGCTCCATTCTCTCAGCATATGACAGTCACGCCATCCCGGGAATTATTAACCTTGTAGACCTACGATAGACGTTGTGTCCAAAGAGGAGCGGTTGTGTCTATCTTTGAAACAAAATAGAAAAACTGCTTCACAATAAACCTTACGCCTGCCCAGTCGATTGCAGGACTTACAATGGAAGGGGAGCGACAGGTGGCCTCTGTTTGAACAGGCCTGACACCAGGAAGGATCCTGCCGCTATGATCTCAGCAATAAAATCACAGAACTATTGTTGTGTGTTTAGGACAAATAAACACTGAATTATAGAATCGTGGTCCTCATATTTCCCGCTGCGGACTGCAAGAGTACGTGCTGACGGACGCACTGAAGCTCGGTGCAGCCAATGCCAAGGCTCGGTGGGGGAGGACCACAGTCTAGGGTCCTTCCGCTGCTGGAACATGGGGGGCAGGGTGTGGTGGAGACGCCCCTCAAAAATAAGGGAAGGGATTCCATGCCAGTGGGCCACATGGCTGGCAAGGGTGGGGTTAATTTGTGAAATTTGAGCAATGTATCTAAACAGTATTGAAGGTCCGTATCGCTTCCGAAAATGACGGATGAATTTTTTTGCACGGTCCGTGTATCTTCTATATTACTAAAACTCTGTTCTCGACCGGTTTCGGCTTTCTGTGCGGCGGTTTCCGAGAGTACGCCGCCACCTCACTCAGAGCCCCCCTCCGCCACGTGTGTGCCGAGGATTTTTCCCGTCGATGAAAATTGACAGAGATATTAATGTTTTTACAACATTCCCCATTCTCTCTGCTGCCCCCTGCTGGAGGGAGGGGGAGCGACTATAAAACCAGGAAGTGGTGCGCCTCAATCAGTCTCTGCAAGTGGTGTGCCTCAATCAGAGCTTTGAATGACACTGACAAATGTCTACAGCACTGTGAGTACCCTTAATTTGGTTTGAAAATGAAAATATGGTTATAGGTAAAAAAGCACTGCCTGCAAATAGTTGTTTGGGTTTGAGTTGAAGTAAAAAGGCACTCTCTATCTCACCCCCCCCTCCCCTCCCTCCCCCCCCCCCCTCCTCCTTCCCCCCCCCCTCTCCTTCCCCCCCCTCTCTCTTCCCCCCCCCCTCCTTCCCCCCCCTCTCCCTCCCCTCCCCCCCCCCTCCCCCCTCCCTCTCCTCCCCCCCCCTCTCTTCTCCTCCCACCTCACCTCCCCCCCCCTCTCCCCCCCCCCCTCCCCCGCCCCCTCTCCCCCCCCCCCTCTCCTCCCCCCCCCTCTCCTCCCCCCCCTCTCCTCCCCCCCTCTCCTCCCCCCCCCCCTCCCCCCCTCCTCCTTCCCCCCCCCTCCCTCTCCTCTCCTCTCCTCCCCTCTCTCCCCCCCCCCCCCCTCCCCCCCTCTCCCTGCTGTTGGTTTTATGTTGGGGGAGTCCAGAACCAGGGGCCACAGTTTAAGAATATGGGGTAGGCTGTACAAGACTGAGATGAGGAAAAACGTTTTCACCCAGAGAGTTGTGAATCTGTGGAATTCTCTGCCACAGAAGGCAGTGGAGGCCGATTCACAGGATGTTTTCAAGAGAGAGTGAGATTTAGCTCTTAGTTTAACGGAATCAAGATATATGTGGAGAAAGCAGGAACGTGGTACTGATTTTGGATGATCAGCCATGGTCGTATTGCGATGCTCAGTCGCCCAAAGAGTCGTAGCATCTTTCTGTCCAAAATGTCACCGCTGGATTTTCAAAGTTGAAAATTTTCGACAACCTATGACGGCTGCCAGAAGTCGCTGAAAATGTCGCGTAAGTGGGACAGGCCGATAACCATCTAGGTGAATTGGCCCTCTGTAAATTGTCCCTAGTGTGTTGGGTGTGGATGAGAAAGTGGGATAACATAGAACTAGCATTAACTGGCGATCGATGGTGGGGCTAAGGGCCTGTTTCCATGCTGTATCTCTGAGCTAAACTAAACTAAAACTAGGCACAAAAAGCTGGAGTAACTCAGCGGGACAGGCAGCATCTCTGGAGAGAAGGAATGGGTGACGTTTCGGGTCGAGACCCTTCTTCAGACACAACCTGAAATGTCACCCACTCCTTCTCTCCAGAGATGCTGCCTGGCCCGCTGAGTTACTCCAGCATTTTTTGTCTACCTTCGATTTCTCGAACAAATACTCCACTATAATGTTTATATTGTGGAACACTGCATTACCTCTCTCCCTTGATTTTGAACCAAAGAGGAAAAAAAAACATCTCCAGGGACAAAGAATCCTTGTTCATGCTTTATCAGAGGGAGTTTTTAATTATCTGAATTTACATATCATTCAGAGTGAAGGGTAAAATTGTTTCTGCTATCTATCAAAAGAGCTTAATAATGCCTCATAAAACAAATCGTCCCAGGTTTTGATGTTGTCCAAATCCCAGTTGAGGATTCTTGTTACGTGTGCAGTAATTAACAGTAATTAATAGCCTCTGCATTCCTCTTACATCAAACAAAAACCTATTCGTTTTTTTTCATTTATTTCCATAATGCACGTGAGCTAACTTGCTTGTAAATCTCAGAAGGGCTCTTGTACATGCAACATAAAAACCTCTCTCTCTCTCATTAGCTCACGTTGATGTCAAAGGAACAGAATTCAACCCCCTGACTCAGTGATTAGTTTGGGTGTCCAAAGTCATGGGGAGAAGGCAGGAGAATGGGGTTGAGAGGGAAAGATAGATCAGCCATGATCGAATAGTGGAGTAGACTCGATGAGCTGAATGGCCTCATTCTGCTCCTGTGATATGAAGTGATGAAGCATCTTCAAGTTAAAACCGACAGCAGGAAGACACAAAAAGCTGGAGTAACTCAACTTAAGAATAAGGGGTAAGACATTTGGAACGGAGACGAGGAAACAGTTTTTCCACACAGAGAGTTGCAAATCTGTGGAATTCTCTGCCTCGGAGGGCGGTGGAGACCGGTTCTCTGGATGGTTTCAAGAGAGAGCTAGATAGGGCTCTTAAATATAGAGTCAGGGGATATTGGGAGAAGGCAGGAATGGGGTATTGATTGGGGTTGATCAGCCATGATCACATTGAATGGTGGTGCTGGCTCGAAGGGCTGAATGGCCTACTCCTGCACCTACTGTCTATTGTCTATTGTCTATAACAGGTCAGGCAGTGTCCTCCAGCGATGCTGCCTGACCAGCCAAGTTATGCCAGCATTTTTTGTCTACCTTTGGTTTAAACCAGCATCTGATTAGATTAGATTCCTTTATTTGTCATTCAGTTCCTTTTTGCACATAGCACCTGCAGTGGAGGGCCTGGAAAATGAGAGATAGTTCGGCCATGATCGAATGGTGAAGTGGACTTGATGGGCTGAATGGCCTAATTCAGCTGTTGCTAATTCAGGCAATTGAACCATCCTACCAAAACCAGAGAGCGGTCCTGAGCTACTATCTACCTCAATGGAGACCCTTGGACCACCTTTGATCAGACTTTACTGTAGTGATGAGAGCAGAAGTGATGGGAGCAGAATTAGGCCATTCGGCCCATCAAGTCTACTCTGCCATTCAATCATGGCTGATCTATCTCTCCCTTCTAACCTCATTCTCCTGCCTTCTCCCCATAACCTCTGAGACCTGTTCTAATCAAGAATCTATCCATCTATCTCTGCCTTAAAAATATTCAGACTTGGCCTCCACAGCCTTCTGTGAGAAAGAATTCCATTTTAGCTTGCACTAAACATTATTCATGTTATTCCCTTTATCCTGTATCTGTACATTGTAAATGACTCGATTGTCTTCCACTTGCCCGGCTAGCACACAACAAAAGCTTTTCACTGTGCCTCGGTACACGTGACAATAAACTAAACTCAACTCTGGAAGGATGAGGGGCAATCTTATAGAAACATATAAAATTATAAAAGGACTGGACAAGCTAGATGCAGGAAAAATGTTCCCAATGTTGTGGGCGAGTCCAGAACCAGGGGCCACAGTCTTAGAATAAAGGGGAGGCCATTTAAGACTGAGGTGAGAAAAAACTTTTTCACCCAGAGAGTTGTGAATTTATGGAATTCCCTGCCACAGAGGGCAGCGGAGGCCAAGTCACTGGATGGATTTAAGAAGGAGTTAGATAGAGCTCTAGGGTCTAGTGGAATCAAGGGATATGGGGAGAAGGCAGGCACGGGTTATTGATTGGGGACGATCAGCCATGATCACAATGAATGGCGGTGCTGGCTCGAAGGGCTGAATGGCCACCTCCTTGCATCTATT